>NC_040908.2:144595422-144895422 GCF_004126475.2 Phyllostomus discolor
TGCACAGATTTGTCTATTCTACCCCATTTATTTATTAATTTGATCATTTTTATGTTATTATAAATTCATGAGTATTTATGTTATACTTTAGGTTATAACCTAAAACATCTTTGTTTTGTTGCTCAAATTACCCAGCTTTGGCCACTGGAGCTCTTTCCGCGAGCTCCTCCGTCCCTCTGACACCCTCCACTGCGTGCGTTGTGAGCGGCTTCTTGCATTTGGGCACTGTCACACACCCCAGGTATATCACATGTATTGCTGCCCTAGTCCTAGAATCTGCCACTGCCCCAAAGATCCCTGGTTTCTCTTACTGAATAATGGAATTAGAAACCAAAATGTGAACACTAAAGAGTATTATTAAAGAGTACTAAAGAGTAACTTTTAGGCTATCTCAGCTGAAAGATCAAAGAAATGTATGTTTACTAACACATTTATATACAATATCTGTGAATGTTTCTATATGTAACCATCTGTGTCTATACTAGGCTGAATATAAATTCATATACTAACATCTCCAATCTAATCTACCACCACATGGATCATCTCCCCTTGCTTGTCTATAACCTCCCACTCCAACAGTAATCAAAATAATCAAAATTATTTTTGTATTTGTTTTTAAGCATTGAAATGACTCTGATTCACACATAAAATAGTTGCAAATAGTTTTAAAATAGTTTTCATTGCAATTTTAGGATACTTCTCAACAAAATAAATCCAAACAACTTAGGAATAAAATAAAGAATGTATTTCAAAGTTGCATCACTAACATTATGGAATGACAGCTCGAGTTTCTAATTATGAATACTAAAGTTACAGCAAAAAAATCTAGAACTTGCAAAAAGCAACAACAACACAATCTGACTTATGCCCTGATAGCTACACACAGTACAGTGGGCCCCAAATTAATTCCAGTTCAATGGGAAATGAATAATAGGTTAGACTTAGGAACTACGTTTATTACATTATAAGCATACTATTCCAATTAGGTTGTTGACTTAATAGAATTTTTACCTCAACGTGACACAGTACTCAATAAGTAAATTTTAGACTAAGATAAGCAAATTTATTATGTAAATTCACCAAGTATTAAACTGAGCAGGGTACATGGATAATAAAAGAGAAAGCTTGCTATAAGTTTTCTTTTTTCATGCAGGGCTCAAATTATTTTAAAGGTCACTCTAGCAATACAGCATCCAACATATTTGAAAGAAATTCAAATCTATACACAGTACATATAAAACACAAAGAGCTAATTCCTTTAATATGTAGAGTTTTACACACCAACCAGAAAAAACATTAATAACTTAATAGAATGAGCAAAGGATATAAAGAAAAAGGTCATGAGAGGTGAAATATTAAAATGCCTTTTTGACATATAAAAGGATATTTGAAATTATTTATGAGAAATGCAAAATAAAACTCAGTGAGATTGCTCTACCTATTAGACTGACAAAAACTAAAACCACTGATATATCATCAATGGGTAGCAACAATAGCCACTCACAAACACTATTGTCTGGGGAAGGCAATTCCATAATATCTGTAACAATTTTGTTCTTTTTCAGTTAGTAATTCTACCTCTAGTAATACTACCTATAGACACTCACACCAGGCCCCAACAGGTGCATACAGGAATATTCATTCCAGCACTGTTTGTAACAACTGAAGACTGGACATAAACCAAACGTTTATCCGCAGGGGACAGGATGAATAAATTACGGTACATCTATATACATTACAAGGCAGATACGTAAGGCACTAAATGCTTCTCATAAAAATTATTATCAGCCCTGGCTGGCATAGCTCAGTGGATTGAGCGCGGGCTGGGAACCAAAGTGTCCCAGGTTCGATTCCCAGCCAGGGTACATTCCTGGGTTGCAGGCCATAACCCCCAGCAACCGCACATTGATGTTTCTCTCTCTCTCTCTTTCTCTCTCTCTCTCTCCCTTCCTTCCCTCCCTAAAAATAAATAAAAATAAAAATAAAAATAAATTTAAAAAAATTATTATCAGCAAAAAGGTACCACAGAGTATAAATGACATGCTACAATTAGTGGAGAATGAAAAGGAAGAGGAGGAGGAAAAGGAGAAAAATAATATCCACCGACAAGCTTGCTTATGAGTGGAACATGCCTGGAAGACACCTGAAGGACTAATAATGGTGGTCGCTTCTGGGGGTTGAATAAAACATGAACTTCTTTTGTAAAATTTTGTTGTTTCTTACTGAGTTCATGCATTATATTTCCCTAAAAAAGTAGTTCTCAAAAGGATTAAGAAATATTCTTCATAAAATGAATGGCTATGTATTTGAATTAAACTCTGTCCTATGAGAACCACCAAAAAATGTTTTAAAAAAACTGAGTTTAGTATAGTCGGGAAATGATTCTAGTTAAGTTATGGCATAATGCCCAAAACTAGGGATCAAGAGTAGTGGGATCGCTGTGTTTTTAGGGTGACTTTTTGGTGTTGTTTAAGGTTTTCACCATAAGCAAATTTTTCCCATTCAGATTAAAACATCAACAACCAAACATGCTCAAATTCAAAGACGTTTAACCTGAGACTGCATGAAATAAAGTTTGCCCAGAAGCACAAGTTGAAGTACTGGTTTTTCCGTAGCATGTTAACATTTGACATACAAACATCTGACATGTGCTTTTACTACAATCTTCCATAATATATATGTACACATGTTTGAAATAAGTATATATACACATATATGTGCATGTATATATTTAAAGGAAGTGAATGTTTGTACAGCCCTTCCAGTGTAATTGTTAATACTAATTTAAAGCATTCCTGCCAATTAGAGTGCCCTCTCAATTCCTGTCCAACAATGCAGACTCAGGATTTACTTCCTGACAATGAAAACTACACCTCTTCCATACGCTCATTACTGATTAGCCAAACCCTACATTGAGTAGATCTGTCATTCATTCATTCAACAAATATTTAAAAGCCTGTGATTTATGAAGCATTGGGAATACAGTGAAAGAGAATGCAAACATATACTCTACACTTACAGAGCTTACAGTCCATCGAAGGACATAGACTTAAAATAACAAGAAAAGCCATTTAAATCCAGTTTTGGTCAGTGCCACAACAGAAAGGACTGTGGGAGAAGATCAAAACTATGAACATTACAAAGGCAACAAACTCACAACTATCAACAACTGAACCTAAACAAACTAACTAAGCAAACAAGCAGAACAGGAACAGAATCACAGATGTGGGGATCATTTGGGGGGTTATCAGTTGGGAGGGAGAAGGGGAAAGAAAGGGAAAGAGGTGCAGGGATTAAGAAGCACAATTGGCAGGTACAAAACAGGGGAATTAAGAATAGCATAGGAGAGGGAGAAGTCATAGAAATCACATGATCAACCCATGGACATGAATTAAGGGGAGCGTGGTTTACTGAAGGGCAGTGGGTACTGGGCACAGCGGGGCAAAGGGGAAAAATTGGCACAACTGTAATAACATAATCAATAAAATACACTTTAATAAAAAAAAGAAGACTCCCTCACCTAGCCTGAAAGAACACCTCTGAGAAACGGTGTTCAGGCTGGCATGTGAATGATACGAAGGAGTCAGCCAGGGCAAGAGGGGAAGGAAACGCATTCCAGGCAGAGAGACTGCGCTGTGCTGTGATTGTGAGGAGTCTGGGGTGACCGAGTGAAGAAAACAAGGCCAGTGTAGCTAACACGTGGAGTGCAGAGGACAATGACGTGTAATGAAGGGGAAGTAGGCAGAGGCCTCGTTATTCCTCTTATTCTAGGCATCTCAACTCTGATTTAGTTGTTTTGACTTCAACACATTTTGAGAATATTGATTTTGTCTTTTCAGGTAAATTACAAGTTCCTAGAGGATGTTACTATACCTAACTATACTAGGCCATCGCCGCGCTTCTCTGCTACCCCATCTGTAAAATGAGGGTAGCAATAATGACCACCTTTATTTGGGAGAATTAAATGCATTAATAAAGTTATTAAGTAAGTATAGGGTAGGGCAAAAGTAGGTTGACAGTTGTGAGTATGTGAAATAGAGCTTATCCTTGTATTATTATTTATTAGTGATTGCATTATTTTCTATGTGAACAACTATAAACCTACTTCTGCCCCACCCTGTGAGTAATAAAACAAATGTGTGTGCTATTGTTTGCCTCCTGTCTCACTCCAGACTTTAAGCTGCGAGAAAGTACAAATCGTGTTTGTCGCGTTCACTATGAAAGATGCCTGATACATAGTAGGTGCTTAATACATATTTTTAAAAGAATAAAGTATAAAATAAAGAAATGGGGAGAGAGGGAAAATGAGCAACAGAGAAAGAGGAGGGAGGGAAAGAGAGAGACACACACACAGAGACACAGAATTACAGTTAGCCTGGGTGACTGTTTAATTAACAAAACCCTGGGCATTGTGCCTGGTCAAAACAGTGAATTGCCCAGCCTCCTTTGCAAAGGCAGGCACGGCCAATGATATATAAATACAAACTGTGGGACTTCCAAGAAAACTCTTTATGCCCTGCCACACTTTCTTCTTGATTCTTGGAGTACACATGATAACTAGTAGTTGTCCTTGGACCACGAGAGGAAGGCCAGAGAATCTCAGAGACTTCACTGTGATATCCTGGAGTTTCTGAACTAATAAACCAGCAACTTCCTCCCACCAGTCTTATCATATAATGATTTAAACCACAGTTAAGCAGGTGGTCCGTAGTATTGCAGTCAAATCTAACACTAATTAATACAGTCTATGAGACGCATGTCATGAATTTCTGCTAAGTTGAACTATTATACAACTATATTTCACTCCACTTGTGATGATAAGAGGGTTGGAAACAGAGACATAAATTTGTTGAAGCAAATGAAGGAAAAATAATTGGATGTCCAAGCAAACCTATCAATGGAAAATAACTCTTACCACAAGTCAATATAAGATTTTGAAATCACCAAAAAATAATTAGTTTAGATGTTGACTTGTTGAAAGTTAAAAGTTAGTTTTTCAGTAAATACTATGTTTTAATACTCAAACATCACCCTAAAAAGTTTAATAAGAAGCCTTTCATTTGTCATGGATTTGCCACCTAATTACTTAGACTTCTTTTTTCCTCGTCCTTTGGATTTTACCAGTGAGCAAGCCTTTGTGAAAATTCTCAAATTACAAATTTCCTTCCTATATCCAGAAAAAGCACCCTGGGCTAGGCTTCAATCTTCTAATCCATAATTACTATAATTGCTTTCCAAATTGTCTTTCCAACTCCCCCTTCTTATCCATCTATCTCATCTCATCTTAAACCCTTCCATTTCATTATGTCGTTTTCTGCTTAGACAGCACTGACCATAGACTCTTAGCCACACACTTATTTTCACTCTTGTGTGTTTTATCTCTCTACTAAATGGCACCATTATGAGAAGACACTATGCCCATACTTTTCTGTAGTTCTCAATCCTGCCTGAGACTGAGATTTTTAAAAACTACTGATGCCCCCAGCCAACCTCTAAAGATTCTGGCTCAGTTAACCTGGGTGAGGCTCAGATGTGAGGTCTTCAAAAGACCCATAATCTTTTGAAACACCTACTGTCCACCACCAATCAAATCAGCACTGGACATACGGTAGTAAACAAGCAAACAACACACCTTCTACTTCAGTTACTCCATGCCTTTATTCAAAGGATGCCCTGAGTACATGTGCACTCATATACACACGCAAGCACACACACCTACACCCTCCTCAAACGTAATTTTCACGTCCTTTGAGTTTGAAATCAAGTCCCACTTCCCTTGTGAATCCTTCTTTGATGACAACTATCAACACTGATCTTCCTTTCCTCTAATTCTTTGTGATGCACCCACCCACCCCCAATCCCTTTAAGCTCCTTTGGTTGTTATTTTTTCTGTAACACACAATTAGCACCTCACTATATGCTGTCAAGCTGCTCATCTGTGAAACAAGCACAGTGGCCTCGGTGACCTCAGAAGTCACTTCCTTTGACTCTAACAATCTATGAACTTATGATTTGCCTATACTGTCCAATTTAGCATTGATTAGGTGCTGTTTCCCACTAATTATTTAATATTTGTATATTTTTTCCATTGCCAACTAGTACAGGTCCTTCAAAGGAACACAGTTTCATAGATCTCGGGTATATTGCTACCCTCAGCACAATGCTAACTGTGTAAACGTACACTGACGGGTATATTAAACCAGACTTAACGTGGTATAAAAAATGGAGAAGAGGGAAGGCAAATCCTTTGAGGAAACAGTTTTCTACAGATTAGGAGAGAGAACTCTGAAGACAGTCTGACTGGGTTAGTCATCCAGCTCCTACCCCCAACAGCCACCACCCCCGACGGTCTCAGTGGCAAAGAGGAAGAAAGTTATGAAGGGTCTCCAACAGGAAATAAATGGTCATCGTAGAAGTGACAATCATGCCCATTTACAACTTACTGGCCAGAGCCAGTCACGTGATTCACCAGAGGCTTCTACGTGCAGTCATACAAAGTCTGGAGAGCACAGAGCCCGAAATGTTTGGCCAGGAGCATCTGTGACTCCAGAACCGGGTTTCAATCATAGATCATTTCAGGGAAAGTTTCCTTCCCTGAAACTTCTGTTCAAACCAGTTTCATATGTATAGCACTGCCAAATTGCAGCCCATCAAGGCAAGCTTATAGACAGTTCAACTGATCTAATAATCATTCTAAATGGATATAGTTGAAAGGCTTGTAATCTCTCAAAAGATTTATTCTGCTGTGAGAAATTCATTTGGCATATTTCACTTTATATAATACATTAAGAAAGAGCAATTGATAAAAGAGAAACAAATGATTGAATGAAAATAACTGATGGTCAGAGTGACAGATTTCCATCATGTAAAATGCACAAAATAGCTTAGATATACATATATAGATAAATCTTATCATGCTTCTTAAGTAATTTTTTAATTATATATTTTCCCTATTATCTAAACTTCAGATCTAAGATGATACCTTTAATACCCATCAACCAGATCTTTCTCCTAACATCTTTTGAAAAAAATAATTATCAGCTTCGGTCTAAGAATTCTAAGGTTTTTTCAGTTGTAAGAATAAACACTAGGAGTTATATCTTAAATTTTAAAAGAACTAGAGGCAATTCCTGGAATTGCCATTTATTATTAAATTAATGAGATCAAGTTAAAAATAAGATTTTCTAACTATAATATTGCCTGCCTACTGACATTAATATAAATAAGTCCATAAACCTGTAGCTATAAAAAGGACTTTCCTGGTCACACATACTAATAACAAATGATAAAATTGAAATAATTTTATCATTCCTTTCTGGCCAAAGAAATAATGTACATTTAAAATAATCGTAGACTCTTACAAACGGGAAGAGACCCGAGAAGTAATCAGTCCAACTTTCTGCACCACTCAAGTCTCAAAGGGAAAGTCAAGTGACCGTGAAGATTATATGTCAATGCATGAAGGATAATGATTTACTTTCAAAATCCAATTGTTGGTATAATTTTTAATTTAGGAAAAAAAACATTTCTACAGTGGAAAAATTACAGAAAGTAAATTTACTTTGTTAGGCACTGAAAATTTAACTTCCTGAGGAAAAGACTTGCTCCTAAACAAATTCCATTAACCTTGTCCAATTACTACAATCAATCCTACAAGAGTTCCCCAGGCTTATCTATACACACACACACACACACACACACACATACACTCACACACACACACACACACACGACCTTTTTTAGATAGCAAAGGTGGCAGCCCCCTCCCCCCAAAAAATCTGACCAAGGTTTCATCAAGTTAGGACGTGCATAGTTGTCAAAGGAACAGTCAATCTCATTAATGTGCTGTCTGTATAAATGTGCCTTGAAATGGCATTATGTGGCCTTCTTAATTTTAATAACAATTCACTATCTCACAGATGGCATTTTTTAAATAGATTAGGGAAATTTTCCTCTCCAAACTATGATATGTTTTGTGCCATGCCAGTTTAGAGAACTCTGAAATACATGCATGCATAGCCACAACAGTTGTGAACTTCTTGTGTGAGACACCCCTTCGAGTCACAAGGCATTTAAAGTACTCCCACCACTGGAGAAATTCTCAAGAATTCCTGCTCATTGGGTGTTTCCAGATAGCTGTTTGATAGCTAAAGTTATCAAATTTTAATTTTATTAAAGATTATATTGTAATACACAGCCCTTTTCGGCTAAGTGTGATGAAAGGAATTGTGCTTAGATTTGTATTTTGTAGCTAAAGAACCCAGTCCATTTCATTGAGACAGGGAGCCAACAATAACAGCAGCAGTATCTGAGGTTATAAAAAAATTCATTCTTAAGAAATATTGTTGGTTATCAATTAAATGCAGGCATAATCTAAGTGCTGGGGACACAATGATCTCTGCAGTAAATATTTTTTTCCTTCTTGCTTTTTCTCCTTTTTAAAATTGTTTTTTAAAAATTCTAAAAACTTAAAAATTCTCATAGCAATATTTTTGCCAATATATGTCCTCAGGCGAGGTAAATAAAAGGAAAAAATAAGCAAGTGAGGCTATATCAAACTAAAAAGCTTCTGCACAGCAAAAGATACCATCAACATAATGAAAAGGGGAACCACTGAGTGGAAGAACATACTCACCCATGATATGTCTGATAAGGGGTTAATTTCCAGAATATATAAAGAACTTATACAACACAATACCAAGAACTCAAGAATTGGGCTCAACAACTTGGCCCAATTAAAAAATGGGCAAAGAATCTGAATAGACATGTCTCCAAAGAGGGCATACAGAGGGCCCACAGACACATGAAAAAAATGCTCAGCATCACTAGCCATCAGAGAGATGCAAATTAAAACCACAATGAGATACCACTTCACACCAGTCAGAATGGTTATCATCAATAAATCAAACAAGTGCTGGCGGGGATATAGAGAAAAGGGAACCTCTGTGCATTGTTGGCAAGAATGCAGACAAGTGCAGCCTCTGTGAAAACCAGTATGGAGTTTGCTCAAAAAACTAAAAATAAAACTGCCTTTTGACCCAGTGCTCCCATTTCTGGGAATATATTTGAAGGAGCCCGAAACAATAACTCAAAGAGATATATGCACCCCTGTGGTCATAGCAGCATTATTTACAATTGCCAGGATCTGGAAACAGCCCAAGTGTCCTTCAGTGGACGAGTGAAGAAAACAACTGTGGTGCATGTACATGATGGAATACTACTTAGTCATAAAAAAAGACAGAAATCTTACCTTTGCAACAGCATGAATAGACCAGAATAACATTATGTTAAATGAAATAAGCCAGTCAGAGAAAGACAAATACCATATGATCACACTTATATGTGGAATCTAATGAACTAAATAAATTGACAGACACAACAGAAACAGAGGCATGGAACCAAGGAATACACTGACAGCTCTCCACAGGGAGGGAGATTGGGGAGACAGAAGAAAGAAGGTTAAGGGATTAAGCAAAAAAAAAAAATCCGTACAACACATAGACACAGACAACAGGGTGGTGACAGCCAGAAGGGAAGTGCGGTGGGGGCAGGTGGAGGTGGGCAAAGGGGGGATGAGCGGGGACAGAGAGAGACTTTGCTTTGGGCCATGGGGGCACAATGCAGTGTGCAGATGGTATCTCGTTGAGTTGTGCACTGGAAACCTGCATGGTTTTGTGAACCACTGTCATCCCACTAAGTTCAATCCAAAGATTCTTTTTAAAAAATTAAAGAATAAATAAATAAATATTTGCTATCCAAATTCCTTTTTAATTCAGGGGTAATTTAGGACACATTCCCCACTGAACGATGTATTGGTGGCGGGTAGTTCTCTGTCTCCTTGGAAACCAAGGGGAGGACCCTTCCTGGGAGCACGGGGCATGGACACACAGCTAGGATTCAGTGCCTCAGCTGCCCCTGCCTGGACTTTCCATCTGGAGTGAGTTTTCCAAAGACACACAAAGTCTCCGCTGTCCCAGGTTTCTGCCCTTTCTCCAAGCCTCTTCCCGCCAACCTTTTTTTTGTTGTTGTTGTTGATTCTCTGTCATTCCTATAGTTTTTTGTTTTGTTTTATTTTCATTAAGGTAGCCAGTTGGATGTGTGTGTTATAACTGAGCACCCTGACTAATTCAATCTCTATGGAGCAAATAAACAAGTGTTAAATTCACATTCAAGATACATGGTGAGAATTAGCGGAGAAATTCTCAACTTTTAAACGAATATTCTCCATCACTCACCACCAAACACTGGCTTCCAAAACTCTGCTCAGCAATCTGCAAGGAGATTTTAGACTCATCATCAAGGCAGTCAATTGTGTGGAAAATAAAATAACAGTATGTCAAAACCTGGTTATCTGCCCTGCTTTAAAATTTGGATGCCAATCACAAAGTTATGTTCCACACTGAATGTTGTGGGTTGTCAGAGGGAAAAAAGCTTGGCTGGATTTATGAAATGAAGACTAGAGTTGTCTCATAAAATACCAGCTGCTTCAAAATCGGGATCACCTTGGAGGCGTTTGGGATGTTTAGCAGGTAATCTGAGGCTATTAATAACACTGAACGTAAAATCTCAAGGGACAAGCATCAATACCATTGCTCACTTAAATAATCATATCAAACATTTTATGTCAAACAAGAACTATAAACATAGAAAATTGGTAATAAAAATCTCCTTCATTTTTGCATTTGGATGATGCCCTCAAATACCTCCTTACTGGCCTCCCTGCTTCCACGCCTGCATCCATTCTGCCCAGGGGAGCCAGGGCAATCTTCCTGAAGTATACATCAGCTCATTTAACTCCTCTGGTTAAGGCATTCCAAACACGTTACAGCACACTTCCCATAAAATCACAGCTCCTCCAACTGATTTACCAGCCTCACATAACCGGGTCCCTGACCATCCTCATAGCTCAGCCCCGCCCACTCTCCCTCCCTTCTTGATTCTGCCCAAGTGCTCCATGTTCACTCTACCTGGGGCCTCTTGCACTGCTGTTCCCTAGCTCTGCATTGTGGCTCAATTAGCCTTATCCATCAAATCTTGGCTTAAATGCCACTTCCTTAGAGAGGCCATCCTTGGACCAGCCACCCAGTCACTCACTGTATAACCTAATTATACTGGATTCAGTCTGTGCCCCACCACAGGCCCATAGGCCCACTTATCTGCCCCTTGCCACCGTGGCTCTTCAGCTACTTACCTTGCTTCCCTGCCAGAATGGCCTTAGTGACCAGTCATTACAGTTCCTCTAGTCATACAGCTCTGACCACAGCCACCATTATAACCTTCAGAAGCCAATAAGCCCCACAGACAGTGCCGACTAACAAGGACAGACCACCAAATTTGCCTCCTGGCTGACCCAGATTCTGACTCTGGCTTTGCCAAAGGCTGCCTGGCAAAATTTGCAGGACAATTAGTAAAGTTAGCACAGACTAGAAACGGCAAGGAAGCAGCTAATCAATTACTCAGCCTTACTTCTCCACCTTTCTAGATGATGCTCTGAAATGCAGAAACTTCATGCGTCCTTTCTGGAAACACCGAGCATCCCACTATATTTGCTGCAAACCCGTGTCTAGTTCGGTTTTGCATCCCTTTGATTGATTTACTCTCCTTCTCTGTCTCTCTTGCTTTTTCCCCTCACTATTACTTCCCTGGAATTATGCCCCCACCAAAGCATTATCATGTAAGCTTTTTTCTCAAGCTCTGTTTCCTAAAGAACCCAAGGTAAAAGAGTCACACTGTTTTAATTCATTTCCTGATATGTTCTTGCGAACCCATTGTTTACATGTTTGTTCCCCATCTCCGCATCCCTGAGCTGTGGTCTCCTACCCCCAAGTACCCCACATTTGAAAGCTTAAAGCTTGTTTGACCACAGACATCCTATCTGCTTGTTCATCAGGCACTTTGAGCGGTGCCTGACACATAGTAGGTGCTTAATAAACATTTGGTTTTGTTAAAGATTTTATTTATTTATTTTTAGGAAGAAGGGAAAGGAGGGAGAAAGGGAGGGAAACATCAATGCATGGGAGAAACACTGGTGAGTTGCCTCTTGCACACTCTGCAATCAGGGACCAGGCCTGCAACCCAGGCATACGCCCTGAACCAGAAACCAAACTGGTAACCCTTTGCTTCATGGGACAACACTCAACCAACTGAGCCATGCAGGTCAAGGTTAATAAATACTTGTTGAATGAATTTAAAAAGCACAACCACGCCACATCTCATGACAGCCAGGTGTGCCAATCCCACTGCAGGGGCAACTAGAGGTTCCATGGGACTATATCTGTCTTGCTGACCCCTGTGACTTCAAAGCCAAGTACATAGTACCTGGCACACAGCTACTGTAAAAAGATGTTTAACTTATTAATGAATTAAAAGGCACTGGCAAGATTAATGATTAGAAATTATTAGCCAGAACAAGAAAAAGAAGTCACTCAAAGTTCCTAGTTACAATGTTCTCCTGAAAGCAGGTCAAATAAAAGAAAAAACACATGTAGCAAAGTACATAAGCTAAAAAAAATTAGAAGTTAATGAAGAAAGTGATTATATGAAGTTAAAAATATACACTGATAAATGTTTATTTATTATGAGATCAAAAAGAAATCAAAGAGAATGTCCTGGATAAATGGCCATGAATTTCATATAGTGGCACAAAATAAGGTGATTGCTTTTCAGACAAATTGAAGTCCCACACTAGTCAAAAAATCAAAGCGCGCAGTCACTGTCCTGCAGACTTGGTTTAAAGAGAAACTCCCCCATCAGTCCAACTTCTGCTTCTGTCAGTCACGTAGTCTCTCCCTGGGTTTCCATCATCACATCCTCTTCAGTGACTGAAGCTCCTGCCTCCCTCTTACGAGGACCCTTGTGACTGACTACCTGGACCCAATTAGATAATTCAGGTTGATCTCTCCACCTCAAAATCCTTAACTTAATCACAGCTTCAAAGTCCCTTTTGCCGTATGAAGTTACACATGCAGAGACTGCCGGGACTTGGTGCGGACATCTGCGAGAGGCCACTATCCACCTGCCACATTTACCAAAGCTGACCGAAATAAACAGTGATCTCGAAGGACCCTCGATGTTGCGTTATTCCTACGTAACCCTGTAGATGTGGTGACCAGTAATACAGGATAGCTGCAAATACTGAAACACTTATTTTAAGGGTATGTTCTACCAAATCAGTGTAGAGAGAACCATATAAATCACTGATTTGATCTGGTGAAGATGGCACCTACTGTAAAGTCGGGTAGGAATGCCATTTTAGGAAGAGTTACCATTCCCTGAGGACCTGTATTGTGTTCTAGTTCCATGCAAGGTGATTAATATATTATCTAAGATTTCAGCTAAGAAGGTTAGTTACATTATTTCTATTTATAGATAGGGGAACTGAGGCTCAGAGAAGATAAAATAACATCTTCAATGGTACATGATTTTTTCGTGGCACAGCAAGGATTTGAACCAAGATGTGACACTGAAAATCCTCCTCCTCCCCTGTGCTATCCCACGTGAGTGTCTTCCCTACAGATCAACACGACACCTTTTCAGTCAGTAACTCTACGTTCTTCATTTCACAGCAAGACACACTGGTAAATACATTATAAGTTACATGTTCTGTTTGTGGACAAAGAAATTTTATTTCACCAAGTGACTGGGCTTGTGGAACTCCTGGGAAAAAAAGAGATCCTGGAGTCCTTTACCCCACAAGAGGAGGATAGTTGCAAGGGCACCAACGTAAGTGTCATTGCCTCATTCTTATCTGTCAGATTTTTAGCATCACTCCATGTTTCAAGAAAAGACTACAAAAGGAGCAAAATATCAAATGTGTTCAATCTATAAAACCTGATGGCAAAAGCAAATTCGCAGCAATAATGATTCAAGACCATGCTAATCACCACATACACGCAACTCATTATCAATGTGCCATATGATATTTAATTCAATTTTACCCTAATTTAAGCAGTTCCCTACTCATGGACATTTAGGTTGTTTCCAAACTGTTAAGTGCAAACACTGCCATAATGAATGATACTGAATATTTAGTTTCAAATACTTGTTAACATTAATACCCACTTTGATACATACCAAATCACCCTCCAACAAATTTGCTCTGAGTCACACTCCCGCTAAGAATGTCTGAAAATACCTATTTTAGTCATACCCTCACCAGCTCCAGATGTGGGAATCCTTTTTAATCATTATCACACTGTTAGGTGAAAACTTACGTCATGTTTTAATTTTCATTTTTAAGTTATCTATAAGTTCACTTAACACTACATTATTTTCATGGCCTTTTGTGTTTTGTTTTTCTGTAAATTTACTATTTATATACTTGTCCCATTTTTCTATTATCTGTCTATTTTTTTCTTTTTTTAAAAAGGTGTTTTAGAACTTTAATGTCCTTCATGTATTCAACATAAAACACTGCCAGTGGATAAACAACAGGGGAAAAGACTCTTCAGCAAAAATCTTCCAGAGCTCACAGCACCACTCTGGGCAAACACCACAATGAGAACAGTCAAGTGAACAAAGAGTAAGGGAGTTTAACAAAGGTTTTTTTAGTTTAACAGCAAAACTGAAAAGTAAAGAACCAACCAACCAACAAACCTTCTCTTCCACCTACTGAAAGGAAAAGAAAAGTGAATTGGGGAGCTTCTAAATCTTTTGGAGCAGCTTTAGAAGGAAGGAGAGAGACAAAACCATTGAAAATATGGTGTTATAATGCATAACGTTCTAACAAATTCCCAAAGTCTCTACATGTTGTACTGACAACCACATCATTAGAAATACAAATGTATAGAGATATAAACTATTTGATATTAAAAATAGGCCTTGATATATAAACATATGGTATGTCATTTTTTTCACTTTATGAGAATAACAGTATCGAGACGAGATCTTTAATTGGCCCTTTAGCCTAGAACACCTATACACTCACCACGTGGTCAAGGTTGACCTGAATTAACAATTTTGGAACTCATGAGCCCCCGGTGCTGTCACTTTGGGAAGAATCAAGATTCAGCAACTAACGAACCCCACCCACCCTCAATGCTACAAAATTGAAATACTTTGTGTAAGTCCACAGGCAAGTCTAAATGCTGAGATCTAGCTAGAAAAAGCAGCAGCAAAGACAACATAAGCTGGAATCATTAGAAAAGCTAAAGTATGATTTTTTAAAAACTTCAGGTTCAAGTTGAAATTAAGGAGTCTGTTCCACCAGCTTTGCAGAGCTGTGGATATCTTGCTGTTCTTTGAAAAACAAAAGAAAAATCTATAATAAGCATATTCATTTGAGAAAAATACCATGGTTAAGTTTTTGAGGCCATTGAGCTGCATTCAATTTTGGACATGGTTCAAGGGTAGAGTGTATATTGGATAGGATGTATTCACAGCTGATGCATCTCCAAAAATTTCTTCATGAAGGCTGCCAGCTCCTGCACATCCTCCATCGAGATGGCCTTATACAGAGAGGCCCAGGTGCCTCCCACAGACCTACGCCCTTTCATGGAGATCCTACTGAGTTCAAGGGCTTTATCAAGAAATCTTTTTTCTAGAGCATCGTCCCCTTTGGCATTGCCAATGCGGGATGGAATAGTCATCCTGCTTCTATTCTTGGGCTCCACTGGACATACACAGAATCCTTGAGAATCATCAATGATATCATAAATCATTTGAGAACTGATGGAGCTAAGCTTCTCCATGGCTGCTGCACCACCACTGTTCTTAATCCACTCCAGGACCAAGCTCATGACATAGATGCTGAAGCAGGGAGGAGTACTGTACTAGGGGTTGTTTGTGGCCTACACTTTGTACTCCAGGACCACAGGGCACTCCATGAGGGCGAAGGCCAGCAAGTCATCGAGGATGATCACCACCATGACCCCAGCGGAACCCACACTCCTCTGTGCACCAGCAAAGATCACCTCAGACTTGGCAACATCCACTGGCCTGGATAGGAAGTTTGAGGACATGTCATGAACTGGTACTGCATCCTTGACGTCAGGGATAAAGTGAAACTCCACACCATGCATGGTCTCATTAGCGCAGTAACACATGTAGGAGGCCTCAGGGCTGAGGGTCCAGGTGCTCGGGTCTGGAATTTTGGTATAATTCCCAAGTTTAGGATGCACGATATTCATATTACCGAACTTCTTGGCTTCTTCTGCAGCTTTAGCTGATCACATAGCCAGCACATCTTCCTGCTTTCCACCCAATCAGGTTTAGGGAACAGCGCTGAACTGGCCGGACCCACCCCCTCACACAAAAATCACTTTGTAGTTGTCTGGAACAGATAGCAGCTCCTGCACAAGATTCTCTGTGTTGTTAAGAATCTTAGCAAAATCTGATGACCTGTGGCTCATTTCAAGAACACTAATCCCAGCACCTTTGTGGTCTAATAATTCTTTTTGTATCTCTAACCACACCAAGCATGGAAGCTTGGCGGCCCAGGTCAAAATTGACCACCTGCTTCGGCATGTCCACACTGCTGCAGCGTAGGCACAAGTCAGTTGGAAAAAACTGAATGTGTGGGCTGCATGAGTGTGTCTGTCTGTCTATTTCTTACTGGCTTGAAAGGGCTCAGCATATTCATAAATCAGGCCTTTTTCATGTGTGCTACAAATGTTGTCTCTAGTCTATCATTTTTCCTACTTTAATGCTAAATTTTACTGTTTTTATCTCAAGCAGACATTATCAAGAAATATAAAGGAGAGTTCTCAAGGTCCAGAGACAATGTCAAAAGGTACAAGAGTGGAATAGACGAATATGGTGAACTCCAAAGAGGAAATGTTGACTGGTGGTGGCACAAGATCAAGATCAGTGGGTGGGAATGAGATACCACCTCACACGGGTCAGAATGGCCATCATAAACAAATCAACACACAAGTGTTGGAGAGGATGTGCAGAAAAGGGAACCCTGGTGCACTGTTGGTGGGAATGTAGACTGGTGCAGCCACTGTGGAAAACAGTATGGAGTTTCCTCAGAAAACTAAAAAATGGAACTGCCTTTTGACCCAGTAATTCCACTGCTGGGATTGTATCCTAAGAACCCTGAAACACCAATCCAAAAGAACCTATGCACCCCAATGTTCATAGCAGCACAATTTACAATAGCCAAGTGCTGAAAGCAACCTAAGTGCCCATCAGTAAATGAGTGGATCAAAAAACTACGGTACATTTATACAATGACTACTCTGCAGCAGAGAGAAAGAAGGAACTCCTACCCTCTGTGACAGCCTGGATGGAACTGGAGAGCATTATGCTAAGTGAAATAAACCAGGCAGTGAGGGACGAATACCATAGGATCTCACCTGTAACTGGAACATAATCAACAAAAGAAAAAAGCAAGCAAAATATAACCAGAGACACTGAAATTAAGAACAATCTGAAAGCAACCAGAGGGGAGGGTGGATGGGATTGGGGGGAGTGGTGGGGGGAAATGCAGACAACTGTAATTGAACAACAATAAGATAATTTTTAAAAAAGATCAGTGGGTGTTAATCAGTTCTTTTCTCATAGTGAGCATGAGAGTGTGGGGGTAGATAAAACAGTAAACTAAAAAGGAGACCAAGAGAAAAAGAGTGATGTCTGTGAAGGGTTAGGTTTAAACTGCACCAAAGAGGTGAAGGAATGAAGGATGGAGAGGGTGAAGGCTTTCTCTAGCCTAATAGGTCTTCTCAGAGTATTGAGTATTCAGCATATTTATACCCATCTATGTGCCTTTGCTTGACCATACATTTTCCTTCATTTTCCTCCATTCCACCTGTCCAATACATATTATTGTAAAGAAGCATATCTTGTACCAAAGGGCTGTATTTTAAACTTCACTATATGTCCTGGCATGTCCAGCACACACAGGTCCTCTTATAGGTAAGCTTCCTATACAGGTAAATGGTACAATTTGATCACACAACAGAGAAACCAGGGCCCACACCTTCCTTTTCCTTATTCAGCCAATCCCACCAACCAGCCAAACCCTTACTCAGCCAAAGTCCCACCAACTCTGACTTAGCAAAGTCCTTCAAATCCTTTTTTGTCTCTTTACCTTCACTCATAACATCTTAATTCAGAGCCTCATCAGGTCTCACTTGGATCATTGCAACAGTCTTGACTATTCTTTCTGCTCGCAAAACTAACCCACTCTGATTTATCCCTTTTGTATTGATAATTTTCTTCCTAAAAATATAATTACAACCCCTTCACTTCTTAATTAAAACCTTTTATGGAAAAACTCCTTAGCATCACAAACAAGGACTTAATCGTCCAGTGTCTGCTTGTCTTGCCAGCTGTGTGTCCCAACTATACCATCTTTCTCCACTGAACTATGTCCCAACTATATATCCTACTATGTCAGTTACTTAGAGGTTTCCATATACTTCACTGCTCCGCTAAAGTACTGTTCCTTGGCCTAAGCTATTCCTCCGGCAGGAATTTCCTCCCATCTTTCCTAAGTTCTAGTCATGTTTCACAATTGAGTTTAGACATCATATCTTCTAGTAAGGCTTCCCTGATATGTACGTATGTGCATGCACACACACAGAAAAAGCATTACTCTCTACTTTGTATACTAGAGCACCTCCGTCAGGATCTACATTATAATAATCATTATATCATATCAAATGTACTTATTTACAGGACTTCCCTGACAAAACCATGAGCATCTTGGGTCAGCTCCCGAAAGTTTCATTTTTTTTATATTTCATTCATAATGTTCCACCTGGTACACACTCAGGTATCAGTAAATGTTTGGTGAATAAATACATGCATAACTATTTGTCAGTGAGTGATCTGCTCACCTTCCCACTACCTTTCTACTATGTGGTGGTAGAATTCTGGAAGTGAGCTCCTCCTTCGGCCATGTGCCAGTCCGCTAGTTTCACGGCCAGTTACAGCCATGAGAAAGAGGATACAAAGCAGAAGGACTATCCTGTTGGCGCCAAACCTCTGTCACATTCTGGCATACTCATTTCCACCCCAGTAGGTGCCTCAGACTACACAATAAAATGCTGTAGGTGAGCCTGTGATGGTAATTTTAAAGCCCTGCCAGAGATCCAGAAGCATCTGTGGGGAAGTTATTGTGGCTGGAAAACATGAACAACAGAAAGCTATTTTGAGTATTCCATAGACAAGGTTAAGGGGCGTGAAATTTGCTAGTCACTCAATATACCTCAGGGTCGCCAGCCCCACAGAGCAGAATCAAAGTACTAACCAAGGAGGTCACACCACATCTAAGTGTTTGGGTCACAAGTGGTACGACATGACTCCATATATTTTGAAAGTGATGCTTATAAAATGCTATTCAAATTCTGGGTTGTAAGACCAGAATGATAGGATTCCTACAATAGGTCTCTGATAAGTAAAAACTGAACATAAGCCACTGAGTGTGGAGACTTGTCTGTGAGACTTTGTTAACAATGGCTGCAGTTCTCGTTGTGTGCACTGAATCCTTTTAATACAGACCCTTTGATATTCCTGGGAACACACCTAAAATGAGAACATGATCACATGACACTATTACATATAATGACAGAAATACTACAAACATGGGTGATATTGAAAAACTGCCCCAGAGCATCATCCTTAGCCCCAAGCTGGTAAGAGTCTAAGGCCCCAGGAGGGACTGTAGAGGTCCAACCCTACACTGCAGACTTCCGACAAATCAGTGAGGCAAATTCCTGGCTGAAAAAGACCTCAGCTCAACCTGTCCAGTCTTGTTATTTAAGATATAAAACAACTAAGTTTGAAACAAAGAGGCACGCACAGGTCCAGAGAGTGGCCAGTGGCAGACACTAGCCCGCTGTTCTCTCAGGTGAGATGCCAGAAGGGAAAACCCACACTGCTGCTTCCTGTGGATTTCCGAACTTCTTCAGAACCTCAAGGTGGAAGAGGGTACAGGGGGGTAAATGGTAATGGGGAAAATACAATAAAAATAAACTATTTTTTAAAAATCTGTCATTGTAATAAAAAGAGCCATTATGCTTTATTCTTTGGGATATAGTAAAGACCAAATAGTGTGCAAAGATATTCTTACCGAATGTAATGGTTTTGTTTACTGGAGTATCTCCAACAACTAGAATAGTACCTCGCACACAGCAGGCACTTGATAAATATTCATTGAAGGAATTGAATCCAAAACTCAACAATGAGGTGATAACTAAAAAATTACAGCACATGGATAATGGAACTAGTAACAATGACCAGAAAACCATAATGAGATACTGATACACCCTCATCAAAATGACTGAAATTAAAGACTGACAGTACTAAGTGTGGATGAAGAGGTAGGTAGAACCCCTATACACACAGGTAGGAGTAGGAGTTGGTTTGACCACTTTGGAAAATACCATATCAGCATCTATTAAAGTAAAATATATGCCTACCTTACGTCCTAGCAATTCCACTCTGAGATGTACATATCCAAAAGGAATAAGTAGATATATCATCAAAAGACATGTACAAGAACATATATTCATAATAGTTAAAATCTAACTGGAAAGAACCCAAATACCCATCAATCAGAGAATGGATGAGTAAACTGTGGTATGGTGCAGCACAGTTTACAATGGATGCTACACAAAAATGTAAAAGAATAAATTAAGATACTCAGCAACAGGATGGACCTCACTAAGCTGCACAGAAGCAGCCAGGCATCAGAGAGTATGTACTGTATGACTTCATTTAGGAGAAGCTCAAGAACAGGCAAACAAATCAATGGTTATAAAAGTCAGAATAGTGGTTTCCTCAGGGGACTATTAATGAGAAGATGCAAGAAGAAACCATCTTGGCTGCTAGAAATGTTTTTTTTTTTTGTCTTAGTTTAGATGGTGGTTACAGGAGTGAATTAACATCTTTAAAACTTCATAAAGCAATGTATTTATGATATATACCCTTTATTATATACAGGTTATAGTCAATTTTTGCAGGGAAGAAATAATTTAAAACTTAAATTAAAATGTAAATTATTTTGATATAAAAATGCATAATGTAATAAATTTTAGAAGACTTCTAAAACATATACTCCCTCACTGCAATGACAGCATGTGTTGGGCATTAAATATTAGATAACTTGGCTATTTGGTAAAATGGTCTATTTATTGGTTGTAATTTTTCTTGTATGTATGATTGTTACAGCCTCTTTAAAATCAAATTCCCTAATTTAAGTCATTCATTAAATACCATATTTATTGCATTCCTGCCACATGCTATGTAAGCATTGAGTCAAGTACAGTAATGATAAACAAGTAAATACAAAAGGCCCCTTTCTGGTTCAGGAGATATACAATGACCCCCCTTTTCTCCCCACAATTTGCACGATAAGAGCAAACTACATCTTTGTGCTCATCTCTCCAAAATACTGCAGCTTGTGCTACACCAGTCTGAATTTGTTCATATATTGTGATATATATTTTCTCATATCAGTATTGGCTTACTTCTCTAATTGGACTCTAAGCCTTTCCAGGGCACAGACCGTGACTTTTGTTTTTTATTTCTCTTATCAGTAGTCCTTGTGCAGTGTTCACAGCAAGCAAGGGCCAAAAATAGGATTAACAAAGTGATTGACTCGTGCCCCTTGGAAAAATAATAGATGGCACGCAGGCCACCAGGTAAATATTACGTTGCCCCCCAGTGGCCTCGCCCTCCTGCAGGGAAGGCCATCACATCGGACACTGAGAGCCGCTGAGAGCCACTGACTAGCTCTTTGGGGAACACGACCAAACACCTTACTCTGTAGACCACGCTGACTCAACAGAAAAATCACTTACTGGATACCACACAGGTATTGTGGATCAAAATGTTTTGCCTGAATTTATGGTTCCAGGACAAAGAAAAAATATTTTGAGAAAGTCCTCAATCCCAATAATCAACAGGACACATGAGCAAACCAATGACAACAGTGAGGTGAGCTGGGCAGTTCCGATTCAGTCCTGCCCAGACCAGCTCTTGATCTTAACATGGACAGGGAAATCTGTCAGCTCTGTCCTTTACACAACCAGTGGGAAGAGTAGGAAAACGGATACATCGGATGCCCTACCTCCAGCACCACTGCAGTCATTGGGCTACAGAAAGTTCCATAACATCACGATTGGTCATTTTTTCAGGATATCATAAGTCCTTGCCTGTGATTCAGTGCAGACAGTATGTTGTTTCTCACTGTGCCACACAGTAGACTGAAAATACACTCATAATTGGTCGTGGAATCATTCACCCCAAATTTATCTATAATTTTTCTATCAGAATTTCTGATGATACCAACTCAACCAATATGAATTTATTTAAGTAACTATTATACAGGGTAACTTTTTCTGATTACTCTGCATGCTCATTTTAGACAATTTAGAAAATATGGAAAAGTATAAGAAAAAATTTAAAGTTACCTATTATCCTACAACTTAGAAAAAATCACCATGTGTTTTTCTTTACACATAAAAAGATATTTTATAAGTATAACTAATTTTATAAGTATATTCTGTTCAGAAACTTCACTTTTAATGTTACATTGAGAGCCTTCTCTACATCATTAAGGTTCCATGAACATTATTTAATGACTGCGCAATTCCATCATATGCATATATGATAATTTATTTAATTTTTTGGAGTACGAATCTTTGTAATTTTGCCATTTCTGCCACACTAGACCATCTGAGGAAGTGATGATGCAATGGACAAAGTATGGAGTTCAATACCAGCTTGAGAACTTACTAGTTAAGTGACCTTGAATATTTGTCTAAATGACTTTGAGTCTATATCACCATCTCTGACATTGAAAAAAGCTTACTTCACTGTGGTTATGAGAATTAATTGATACAGTGTATGTGCAAGTATTTTATGAAGTACACAGTTGTGAATCCTACAACTGTTTTTGTCACCATCACCATTAAAATGAACATAAATAAGGCCATGAAAGTATTCCTGAGAGGCGCACGTCACTATCCCCCACTCAGGGAAGCCATGCAATAATCTGCCTCTGCTGCTAAACAACGTGTGCAAGGGTTACTGTGGGGGTAGTCCTCGCGCACCCTTCCATTCCGGTTTCAGCCAGCGTGTCTTCCACTCAACTGTAAGATCGCCTCAATGGTGGTTCCACAAAATTACATTAAAAATGTCTAAGTACCATTTTAGGGAAGGGGTAGTCATGGGATTTGCTTAAGGCCATTTTTAGGTAGCCAATGTATGCTTTAATTAGATATGTTACAGAACAATAAAAGCATAAATTCTAAAGATGCTCTTTTACACTTTGAATAATGTTGAGAAACTATCATCAAGCTGTATCAGAATATGGCCTACTCATATCATCGTTTGGGGGACTGAGGGGCACGGCAGGAGAGAAGCCTCCACCACGACAATGGCCTCCATTAGGCAGCCTTGTCCCTACTGAGGACTCCTGCCCTGTTCATGCCATCGTGCTCCTGGCCTCCTCTCTGTTCTCTCCTCTGTGATTCATACTCTCTCCCATGGTTGTTGGCTTGTTTCTATGGCTACCATTAGGCAATTAGAGAACCCTTTTCCACCAACAGTAAATTGATTAATTCTATCACAATAAGGATAATCTTGGTGTCTAGGCCTTCTCAAGTATGTTTTAATGCTTACACCTTAAAGAACCATTTCTCATTGCTAGACATGTCTTTTAACTTACAGTTCCTGATGTCTGAGGTTGTCCCAAAAGCTGACCTCTGAATACAGAAATTGTTGTTATACATTTTTTTACAAGAGACGACTGCAAAAATCAAAGTGACTTATTACTGAAAAAAATCACATTGGTTTATTGACAACACATAGTGAAAACAGTGATTTGATTGATTTTCTTTTCAAAGAAGGTTATTTTGGTTTAATGAAGACACAAGCACACCATAATAGCTAATTTCAAAAAAATTATTTCACTGAGATCTCAACATCTAATTTTAATTACTTTTCCCTTCATCAATGATTCACATTTATTGAACATCCACCATAGTGAGCTGAGACCAGACTGTAAAAGCTCTCACTCTGTGAGATATGATAAAATAGCTGGAAAAGCATCCTGAGTACTAACGACCACAAACGTCCACAAAGCAAGTCACCTTGTACTACATGCACTCAGAGAAGATGAAAATTTGTCTCTACAATAGTTGGCCCCTAGTTTGTCTAAGTGTATCAATAATTCACCATTTAAGGCAATCTGGAGAAGATCAACAAAACTTAAGAATACTTGACAAAAGTAATCGGCCCAGAAGCTCATGATATTTCCCACCAAACTTGGAAGAGGACTCTTGTCTTTCAGCATGCCTGAAACCTACCAGAAATGCAAGGCAGGGCATCGCGGCTGTCACATGGCAGATACTAATTGTTCCGATTAAAGTCTAACAATCTTGCTTCCCTGCTGCTTCGAGAATGTCTCTGACTTTTGATCCTGACATCTGTGTCTGACAAGAATTTCACTCTGCTCTGACACTCCTTCTGATGTTGATCCAGGAATTAATGGATTGTGAAAAAGCTGGCAGGATATCATTTAAAAAATAGAATTCCTAGTGTACAAGTGATGAAAAGGTATCAGAATTCACATACTCTGGTACCAAGACAATGATCAGGGTTGGGTGCTTGGGCTTTTTCATATTAGTTCACAACAGAACTGAAAATAAAATTTAGGTAAAAAGTTCTCATGACAAAATAGTTATTCTCATGTCCTTTCAATATGTAGAAATAATGCTTGTTTTTGCAAAATACTAAAGCAAATCCATAGGAGACAATTTGCTCTGAAAGTTGGCATTTAACATGTACAATTGACCACATTTTGTAAGGAATTTAGTGTCTTTATACAATGGAAAATTTTGATTAGAAAATGTAAGAATTTTTAAAATGACAGTACGTATGCCATCTCTCTAATAATTTATATATTTGTATACACAAGACCCTAGTAAACTATTGATCAAAGGAGAATTTTAATTATGGAAAGTATGTAATTTTTAAATGTAAAGGAAGTTTAAATTAAAACTGTCTAAAGATGCATTTTAAATTAAGGAAGTCTCTTCAGGATTGAAATTTTACACATCAGAAGATACTGCCTGGCATTTCATGGTTCTGGATAATTACTAGATGCCAGTGGATAACTTAAACATAGCTTAGATTCATTGACATTAATGTGTGACAAGCATTACAGAACATATTTAGTAATTTTAGATGAAAAAGTGAAAGAGATTTTGAAAAACCAGGGAAAAGTACCATAGTAGCAACAATATAATTCTTTGAGTAAGAACAAAATTCTGCTTTATGTAATAATGATCAGAAATTTAACAAGTTAAAAAGAAATACCAGTCGCAAGTCAGAATGGCTACCATCAATAAATCAGCAAACAAGTGCTGGCAAGAACGTGGAGAAAGGGGACCCTTTCACAGTGCTGGTAGGAAGGCAGACTGGTGCAGCCACTATGGAAAGCAGTATGGAGTTACCTAAAAAAATTAAAAATGGAACTGCCTTTTGACCCAGCCATCCGACTTCTGGGAATCTATCTGAAGAAATCTGAAACACTAATTTGAAAGAACGTAAGCATCCCTATGTTCACTGCAGCATTATTACAATCACTAAGCTATGGAAGCAGCCCAACTGTCCATCATAGATGAGTGGCTAAAACAACTATGGGACATTTACACAATATACTACTGGCCATAAAAAAGAAGAAAACTTCCTGGCTGGCGTAGCTCAGTGGATTGAGTGTGGGCTGTGAACCAAAGTGTCGCAGGTTTGATTCCCAGTCAGGGTAATGCCTGGGTTGCAGGCCACAGCCCCCAGCAACTGCACATTGATGTTTCCCTCTCTCCCTCTTTCTCCCTCCCTTCCCTCTCTATAAATAAATAAATAAAATCTTTAAAAAAAGAAGAAGAAAACTTTACCCTTTGTGACAGCATGGATGGAGATATCTGGAGAACAGTAGGCTAAGTGAAATAAGCCAGCCAGAGAAAGACAAATACCATGTGATTTCACTCATATGTGGAATCTAATGAACAAACTGAACTGACAAGCAAAATAAAGACAAACTCAAAGAAAGAGAGCAGATGGAAAGTGGGGGTTATGAAGGTGGGGGGTTGGGAGTGGAGGGATTGAGTGAAAAGGAAAAAGGACTCATGGACATGGACAGCAGTGTGGTAATTGCAGGGAGCAGAGTATAAGGGGGGTAGATGGTAAGTATTAAAATTTTAAAAAATATTTAAAAAGGAAAATATATATACAAAAATATGTATTAAGTATATATATAAATATATACACACATATATAAAAATACATATATACACATGCCCCCATCCACCCCCTCAGCAAAGCCCAAGCAGTGATCACTGTCTGTCATAGGGATAATTTGCAGCCACCAGTTACAGACTAAGGTGCCTACACAAGAGCTAGTCCATTTGGGTTTCCCACGCCATCACAGGCATGACCTGGAAGGACCTTATCTGCAGTCACAGCCACAGACCTCTCTCCCCTCCCCAGTGGCTACTCTGTTAATGCTGAGGCACAGGATGCCACAGGAACCTGGGGGGTGCTCTCCTATGTATATCCCGGAAGTGTGGGAAAGTTGATGCTCCACAATGCTAACCTTTGACCAATGGGAAAAGGAAGCCATTGGACAAATACTTCCCCTCTGTGTCCTACAGAAAGGACAGTACTGAGATATAGTTCACATGGCTGTTGAGCATTGAGTCACACTTCATGTGTGCCAACTCAGCAACAGATTTTCGCATGGGCTCTTCCTTCCTCTCTGCCTCCTTATACCCATTATTTTGGCACCTAGAATTATCCTCACCAATAAAAGAAGAACAGAGAAGTCTTCTCTCTCATGCTGTGATTCCAGGGGAATCTAACCTAAGATACAGACCATACTGTCTGACAGAAAAGCAACTGAATTAAAAATCTGCAATTGTAAGGAGGAAAAAAAGGCACATATTTGAACACTTAAAAATACATTCCTAAACAAACTGTGGAATAACAGGGACAATTGACACTATAGAATACTGAGAACTAAACAATGATAAAAATACTACATACTGGAAAATGTACTAATACTTTTTAAATCTCATTCATAGTAACAGCAAAAATACAAGGTATGAAGGATTAAAAAAATAAGATATTCAAATAAATAAATAAAATCTGTTAATTGTCTATCCTTCTAGGTTATACCTAAGTATTTCTAATCACCACCACTTACCTTACCCTTCTTAGCCAGATTTGCATATAAAAATTTAAGATGCTCATTAAATTTAAATTTCAGATAAATACTGAATTTTTAATATAAGTATGTACCATGGCTGAACTGCTGCTGTCCCCAGTGGCCATGAACATTCTGAGGCAAATGAACTTTAGATTACTTTACCCTAACTTTTTTTAAAAGATTTTGATTTATTTCTCTTTAAAGAGAAAGAAGAAGGAGGGAAAAAGAGAAGGAGAGAAACATCAATTAACTGCCTCTTACACGTCCCCAACCAGGGACCTGGCCCACAACCCAGGTGTGTGCCCTGACCAGGAATCAAACCAGTAATCTTTCAAATTACAGGCCAGTACTCACTCTAGTGAGCCATACCAGCCAGTGCTAACCAAACTTTTATAATATACACATACTTATTCCTTAAAGACAAATGGATAAAGAATGAGCCAAGAACTGTTTGTAGCTCTTTTTATATATTATCTCATCAATACTCACAGAACCATGTAGCTATTTTCATTCAATAAATAAGAACCCCAGGCAACATGGAGGTTGCCTTATTCACAACCACAAAGTAAGAGGCAGCAAGGGTTTGAACCAAAGAAGTCTAGCTCTTAACGTCTGGATTCTACTGTCCCCCTGATCTATGAAAGGATAAATATCTCTATTTCTCTGCAATCTGCTCCTTTGACCTATACAAGCAAGTTAAATAAATTCTAAGGAAGTCCATTTTTCAAGAGACCTCATTTTCTTGGTTGATCCACGAGCTACATAAGGAAACATTTATGGCTTTTAAACTCTAAACAAAGTAATTGTTCTCATCTCTGCATGATCATCTCCAGGATTCAACATGCACAACGGAAAATCCACCTTCCCCAATCAGCCTGAGCTTGGGGTCAGAGTGAGATTGCCCTCACATACTCAGGCTCCTGCATTTCTCACAGGACATTTTTCAAACTGTCATAACAATGAACATCTACCAAAGTATAGTAATATTATAATGATGAAGAATATATGATGTCTGAACTGGCTACATTAGGACTGACTCACTCTTCTATTTATTTATGATCATCTGTATCTTTCAGGAACAAATATTTATACGCACACCATTGGGTACCTCTAACCAGTGGCTCCTATCCACATTGGCTACTACCTACCAGGATTTTTAATTACTTCCTCTAGTTCCCCATCCCACCTCCAGTTTCAAGTTGTGAGGCCTTGGGATTTGAAAGTAAATTCAGTATGAAATGAATCAAACATGCTTCTTGGATCAAGATTGGATGAGTTAATTACTTACCGACATGCATAGGTACTTTATTCTTGAGTCAGAAAAAAATCTAAATGGAACTGCTTCCAATATTTTGAAGGTCTCCTATGTACAAGCTATCAGTAATTTTCCTCTTTGTATTCTCTGCTACAGAAATTCATAATGTGGAGTCTATATACGGTCATAGTTAAGTTCAGTATAAGGTATGTGGAATACCTAAACTTTCAGGGTAATTAACTTATGAACTACTCTGTTAATTAATATTTTAAAAGTTCTACAACACAAATAAATTAATTTTGTAATAGGAAAATATGGGCTTTTATACGGGCTTATATACCGTTAGCACGACTACAAAATAAATTCCAAATAGTTTAAGATTTAAATGTAAAAAATAAAAATACCAGGGGAAACTATTCTTATGTTCTTAGAATGTGGACATCTTACTTAGCATGATACAAAACCAAGAAACTATATTTTTTAAAAAGTGACAGAGCTGATTAAATAGAAATTTAATTACTATATGTCAAAGGACACAAGAAAATTTAAAGGACAAATTTAGGGAGAAATGTATTACATTTTTCTATGACAGGTAATTTAAAAACCTATAAAGACTATTCGCAACTAAGTAAGAGAAGATGAACATAACTAATGGGCAAAATTATGAATGGATGAATTATAGGAGAAACACAAGTGACCAATCAATATACAGAAATATATTTAACTTCATTAATAATCAGCCTATTAATTTTTTAAGTAAGATTATTTTTACTCCATCGGGCTGGCACAGGTGGACAGAAGTAAAGACACAGGGAAATGAAGCACTAATTCATCTTCGGACACCATGTAAACAGGCTTGAACTTCCTGTGGAGGTATTGGCACTATCTGTGAAAAACTAACTATGGATATTATTTCTTCCAATAATTCTACTTCTTTTTATCATAGCATCTATTTACCTATTTATCAACATCTAAAAGAGTTACCGGGTCCGAAAGCCTAACACAGTGGAAGACATACAGCCATGAACTGCGGCCTCTCAGTGTGTAGTCATGTGGGAAGAGGTCCATGTCCATGGTATAGTAAATACTAAAATAAGTCACAAAATATTGAAAAAAGGTATGTAGTATTTCTATTTTTGTGTGCACATATATATAGATGTATGTATTTATACAAATATGCCCCCAAAAATGTTATCAAAAGCAGTTATCTCTGGGGGATAGTTTTGGTTAGGAGACCTTCATTTTATGCTTTATCAATTTCTGTAATTTTATAGAAGATTGTTGATTCACTTATGGGACAACTCCTACATTTTAAAAAATGGATGGCAAATATTAATTCGCTGTGAAAAAGAAGAGCTGTTTTCATGAAAACAGGGTGATCAGGTTACCTACCACACGAGGCCTTGATTCTGTTTTACAGTTACAAACAATATGTCTCCATAATTAGAAATGTGTGTATATATAATCCCCCAGACTATTACAATATAAGGTCATTTGCCCATGGATTTTCCAAAGTAAACCCTGGAAAAAGGGTTAATCTTTTAACTATAAGAAACTAAGGTGATGAGACATAAAATAGTGAATGACAACAAAAAACTAAACTTCAATATGTATAATGTAAAAGCATATTTAAACATTTAAAATAGTCGAGTTTATTTTTAAGTTACTTTTTAAGTCTCATTCATTATGCTTCATAGAGCCAGGACCAGTGGGAATAACAGAGAGCTGGAGAAGAAAGTCAGTCTGTGGGGAGGTGGGAGGTACCTCCTGACCACGCCCTCACTGAGCATTATGCAAATCAAGGAGAGCCACACAGGCTCTGATTTCCCCCAAGGATTGATGAACACGTACAAAATAATAGGAAATGACAGGAAACAGACAACTGAGGTCTAATTTAATGTCATTTAATGAGACAATATACCTTAAATTGGTCTTCAGAAATTACAGGTTACAAATATGAAACAGAAATGTGTTTTTATCATTTTAGTTCACTAATATAAATTTCCTTATGAAGGAAAAGGATATTATTTACTATATAATGCAGCTAAATTTAGGAAATGTGCTAATTTAGGATAATTTGTTTCTTACCTTTAGTAATATATGAAATCAAATACTGTAAACACATGCAATTAAATATAAATATAAAAATATATTTAACATTTTAAAATGTTTATAAGAAATATAATTAAAAATTAAGCAACATATTTTAATAGTTATATATTTAAACAATATACGTGCATGAATATGGATGTGTTCCTTCATCAAATGCACATCCAAATAGGGTTTAAAAATCCACACATAAAAAATTAAATTTGTCTAAAGAAAATTCAAGCATGTCCAAACAACTGAAATATAACATTTGTTCAATGCTAGTAATCTGGATCTCTTGATGTATATTCCATGTGTGCACAGACATGATATATATGCATATATATCATATGCATATATATGATATATAACATTGTCTGTGTGTGTTGTGTCGGCATACTCACAAAATCCTCCATCAGCCAAAATGTTTTGATTTTTTTAGCTGCTGTTTTAAGCTTGTCAGCCATTCCTGTGACTAAAAGTAAAAGGAGCAGATCTCCTTTTTTGTTCTGGAAAGAAGTTCTGGAGGACCTTTGTTAAGTTTCATGAACCTCAGGCACACAGTAACTGTCTGGGGGAGAAGGGTGTCACACCACCTTATCTGTGGTTTGACAAAGCCACCCATTACCGTATTTCTTTGTAGAGTAAAGGAGCATCTGGGGCAGAACATGATGGAGCTCCTGACCCCTTCCTTTTGGAGGTATTAGGGCTGTTATACAGCTTCATTAATGCAATGAGACGGGCCCCACTGAGATGTTATAATAGGAAAGAAAATTAAGAAACTTCAAAGGGGAGACTTCCAGAGGAAATCCTGGAGTTCCTACTAATCTGGGCAGAAAGAAACTGTAACTATTAATATAAATATTTTTTCCCTTGTGGCTGGGGAAAAATATAATAGAAGATAGAAATGGACAGATGATTGATAGAGACAAGATTAGACCAACAGATAACATTAGGAATGCTTATAAAAGCTTAAAATCAATGATTAGTTTTTAATGCACACATACAAAAAAAAGTTAGGAATTTATGTTGTAGAAGTCTGTAACACTTGAATTCAGATTTCAGAATCCATGGATGAGTTGTGACCCTACTCTGTACCCCTGAGAAGAACTCTGACTTTGCCGAGGTTGTAAACAGTAACTGTCTGCAGAAGCGGACCTCAGAGTCCAAATTACTTCAGGACCCCAACCTGGCCACCTAGCCCATGGCAATCCTTCTGCTGCTGAAAAGCCTAGTCTGTGTCGTAAAACCCAAACTGTTCCTGCCAGATCAGCTATACGCAGTGGAAACGACCTCCAGCCATCCAGCACTTACCTCATCATCGAGCCCAGGGAGTCCTAGCCACTGAAGACTTGGCTGTCCCGAGGACACAGAGATGGTGTCCCATTTTCCCTCATCTGAACCTCATGTCCAAGCCAGTGCTGAATGGGATTTTGCGTCCACTCTCAGAGCAGCCACAGTGGTCCTTCTAAAGCGTAAATCAGATTGTGCCATGCACAGCAGTAAAATAATTCAACTATCTCTCAGTCTTTGCAACTAAATCTTGTTTCAAAAGATTCTATTTATTTATTTTTAGAGAGGGGAAGGGAGGGAGAAAGAGATGGAGAGAAACATCAGTATGTGGTTCCTTCTCAAGTGCCCCTTACGGAGGACCTGGCCCACAACCCAGGCATGTGCCCTGACTGAGAATTGAACTGGTGACCCTTTGGTTCACAGTCTGGTGCTCAATCCACTGAGCCACACCAGCCAGGGCTAAATTTTTTTTTTTAATTTAACACTGCAAGTGAATTTTGTTTCAATCGATATGTTTATTGATTAGCATAAGATTTAAAATACATTTCCCTCAGAAACAACATTATAAATAGGGGAGGGAGAGGATAGAAAAGGGAGATGGGGCAGCACACTCAAATGTTAACATTTCACAGAAGTCCCAAAGCAAACAGCTCTCATTCCACAAAGATAAAGAAATGACGGCAAGCAGTAGATGAGATGTCTTTGCCTTTGATCTGTGCTGAACTGTACATTTGAAAGTGAGTAGGTTTATTTGTAAATGCACGCTGAAATATATAAACTTCAAAATTATTTTAGGTCAAACTATGAAACGTTACGTTTTTAGATTTTCTGATCTGGAGGGCTATAACCAACTCAAGTAGATTTTGAAAACTTGTCTTAGTGAATAACATCATAAAAGGGAAAAGTATGTGTGCATGCATGTGAAGGAAGAGCACGAAGTACTCCACATGATCCATCTGTTAATTAGACGTGAGAGAAAACCGAAGCACCTCTGCAAGAAAAGATTTACGTGCTGTCACTGGAAACCACATCTTACATAGGAAAACACCCCACTTTCACATGGGTCATTCCAATGACTGTACACTGAAATTATTCTGTTTAAGGCAAGGACATACTTGAAAGGGAAATTAATTACTGTAAGACAGGATACTTCAAATATAAGAAGTCACAAAACACACACTTTTCTAAATGATGCAACATGTATATGCTATATAGTTTTCTTCAACCTTTAAACTAGAAAAATCACTAATGTAATACCATTTCATTTTTGTAGAAACAATTTAGTAAGGAAATAATATGTAAGTAGAATTCAACTAATAAATCTTTTTATAATGCATATTCTATATATCTGCTGACATCTTCTTTCAAAGACTGTATGTAGTCAACCTGCATTTATCAATTGGCCAGTATTTGAAAATCTATGTTAGATGTTTGAAGAAAAATAAGTATTACAAGATGCAGAAATTAATCCTCTGTAACATATGGCCCCACTAAATAAAGAATATTTTCATTGCATTTTTATCTCCTAGTAGTTTACTTAGAAAAAAATCAGTCATGATATAAATACTGCCAAAGCAGAATATATACAGGTATGATTATAGAAAGATAGTTTTTAATTAATGAGGACACAGGAAGGGAAAGCATTTCTAATGTACAGCAAAGTTCTCACAAAAGCCAAACCACCAGGAAATTAATGCAATCAATACACACATTGGTACAAAAATAAAGATAATATAATAATCATGACCATTGTTATTCTCCCCAAAAGCTTTCTTCTCATAACTCTAAGAATAAATGTCTAAAGGAAAAGGTGCACAGCAATGACTTCCTGTCCAAGTCCTATTTTCTGTGTTTCTCATTCCTAGTCACTACCTAAATGGAACAAATGGCTGTTTTCTTAACAGACATCACTTTTTTTTAAAAGCTATTTTCATTAGAATGCTGCCTTGATTTTTATACTTCATGACATCAGGTCATTTGGGCTACAGTTACTGTCCAGTGTCGAATGACATTTGCAGAGGGCTTTAAGAACTAAATTTTATCTTTCATGATATCAGCATTAATATACTTTTATAGACAGAGAGTCACAATAAGGTATAACAGATGATAGGCTGGAAAGGATTTAAAATTCAAGTACAACTTTGAACATTTTTAGAAGTTCTAAAAACCTATACCTCATTTTTAACTTAAATTTTCCACTTAACCCCCCCCACACTCCCGTCAATTGGTATAAGGGTTGTGCACCAAACCTGGATGACACCCCAATGTCATCCTGACAATTCTATCTCAGGGTCCTTATTTTCAGTAGAATTTTGGGGGTACATAGATAATTTTGCTGAAATTGAATAGCAGAGTTTTCTGAGCACATGAGTTGCCACTTTAAAGTAATAGGGCTGATTCTCACGCATGGCTCAAAGAAGCAGGGAAAAGTGGTCACGACAAGGACAAGTCTAAACAAGCATTAACCGGGAGCCATGGTGCTCCCAAGGCTAGCCAGCCCTCATGTCTGAGACAGCACGAAAGAAACCCACAGATGCTCTCACACACAAACACACAGAGCCCACATTAGAAGTAAATGATTCAGAGTAAAAACTATACAGATAGGGACAAATTTAGAATTAGATTAAAAATTATTTGTATGTGAAATTAAATTTATATATATAACTTGAATAGTTTGTATATACATACCTTGAATAAATATATATGTGATATATATATATATATATATATATATATATATATATATAAATTGAATAGCAGATTTTTCTGAGCACATGCATTGCCACTTTAAAGTAATAGGGTTGATTCTCACGCACGGCTTGAAGAAGCATGACAAGGACAGTCTAAACAAGCTTTAACCTGGAGCCACGGTGCTCCCAAGGCTAGCCAGCCCCCATGCCTGAGACAGTGCTTAGGAACTGGGATATGTATACATACATAACACATGTCTTTATCCATTCATCCACCTAGAGACACTTAGGTTACTTCCATGTCTTGGGTATTGTAAGTGCTATAATAAATCTGGTGGTTCATAAAGCTTTTCAAGTTAGTCTTTTCATTTTCTTTGGGTAAATACCCAGAAATGGAATTGCTGGATAATATGGTAGTTCTATTTTTAATTTTTTGAAGAAGCTCCGTACCATTTTCCACAGTGGCTGCACCAAATTACATTCCTATCAATAGTGCACAAAGGTCCCCTTATCTCCACATCTTTCAAGCTTCAAAGCGCTGGTCCTGTTGTCTTTTGGCTGTACCAGTTTCTGACAAGACATTGGGTATCATTCTTATCTGAGCTTCTCTTGACTCTACTGCTTTTAACATATTATATATATCACATTCTTTTACAGTCTGATTACAATGTGTCTTTTGTGTTTTTACTAGGGTGGGGAGGACTTATCTGCTTGGAATTGGTTGAGCTTCTTGGACCTGTTGGATTCTAATATTTATCAAATTGTTGGCCTTTGTTCCTTTTTAAAAATTTTTTAAGATATTTTATTGATTATGCTATTACAGTTGTCCCATTTCCCCCTTCATTCCCCTCCACCCTGCACACCCTCTCCCACCTACATTCCCCCACTTTAGTTCATGTCCATGTGTCATAAGTTCTTTAGCTTCTACATTTCCCATACTATTCTTGCCCTCCCCCTGTCTGTTTTCTACCTACCATCTATGCTACTTATTCTCTGTACCTTTTCCCCCTCTCTCCTCCTCCCACTCCCCTGTTGCTAACCCTCCAGGTGATCTCCATTTCTGCGGTTCTGTTCCTGTTCTAGTTGTTTGCTTAGTTTCTTTTGGTTTTGCTTTAGGTGTGGTTGTTCATAATTGTGAGTTCGCTGTCCTTTTACTATACATGTTTTTTCTTTATCTTCTTTTCTTAGATAAGTCCCTTTAACATTTCATAAAATAAGGGCTTGGTGATGATGAACTCCTTTAACTTGACCTTATCTGAGAAGCACTTTATCTGCCCTTCCATTCTAAATGAGAGCTTTGCTGGATAGAGCAATCTGGGAGGTAGGTCCTTGTCTTTCATGACCTGGAATATTTCTTTCCAGCCCCTTCTTGCCTGTAAGGTCTCTTTTGAGAAATCAGCTGACAGCCTGATGGGAACTCCTTTGTAGGTGACTGTCCCCTTATCTCTTGCTGCTTCTAGGATTCTCTCTTTCATTTTTACCTTGGCTAATGTAATTATGATGTGCCTTGGCGTGTTTCTTCTTGGGTCCAACTTCTTTGGGGCTCTCTGTGCTTCCTGCATTTCTTTGAAGTTTATTCCCTTTGCAAGATTGGGGAAGTTCTCCTCTATTATTTGTTCAAATAACTTTTCCACTTGTTGCTCTTCCTCTTCCCCTTCCGGTACCCCTATAATTCAGATGTTGGAACGTTTAAAGATGTCCTGGAGGTTCCTAAGCTTCTCCTCGTTTTTTTTAATTCTTATTTCTCCATTCTTTCCTGTTTGGTTGTTTTTTTTCTTCCTTCTGGTCCACTCTATTGTTCTGAGTCCCAGTTTCCTTCCCATCATTATTGGTTCTCTATGCATTTTCCTTCGTTTCTTTTATGGTAACCTGCATTTTTTCATCCAATTTGCACCCAAAATCAACCAATTCTGTGAGCTTCCTGATCACCAGTGTCTTGAACTGTGCATCTGATACATTGGCTGTCTCTCGGTCGCTTAAAATGATGAGTCCTGGGGCATTGATCTGTTCTTCTGTTTGAGACCTCTCTCTCTCTCTCTCTCTCTCTTTTTTTATTGGCCCGGTCGCTCCTGTTATAGTGAGGGGCGGAGCCTTAGGTGTTCACCAGGGCTGGGCACCCCAGTCACTAGATTGTGACGTTGCATGTGGAGGCAGGGCGGGAGGGAACAATGGCAGTAGCTCCATTTTCTGTGGGACTTCAGTCCCTTCTCTGGGATCCTTGGTTGCGCGCTCTGCCCTGTTCCACAATCGCCGCCTCACTGGGTCCACCAGCTGCCGCTTGCGTACTCGGGGTCCACCCGCTGTGATCTTGCGCGCCCCAGATGCCTTACACACCCCCAGTTGCCTTTCACCCAACTCTCTTTGCTCTCCTCGCCACGACCCACATCTGGCTCCTCTCCGCCCCTCCTACCGGTCTGGATGAACGGGTCTACTTCAACTTCTTGGCTGTCCAACTTCCATTCAGATAAATTCTCTGTCAGTTCTGGGTGTTATTCTACCTCTAAATTGTTGTTGTTCCAATCTTGGTTGTGCATGGAGGTATGGTGCGTCCATCTGTGCCTCCATCTTGGCCGAAAGTCTTGAATTACATCAACTCTTAACAAAGGTAGCCATCCTGCATCTCTCGGGAAGGGTTGGTTGGTGACTTGCTCCAGGTCCCTGGAAGTGAGTACACAAGCACCAGAGGTTGCGGGGGCTTCCACCGCCACCTTGAGGAAAGCCCTGGCCTTTGTTTCTTAAAAAATATTTTTTGTCTCTAACGCTTTCTCCTTTTCTCCTGGACTTGTTACACATATTTTCATTTGGAGGTTTGTTTCTCCAGTTCTTTTTCTCTGTTTTATTCATTTAGAGCTGACCCTGTGGCAGCCATCAGCTACACTAGGGATCAGAGCACCCCCGATTCCGTAAGAAGCTGTCAGAGAAGAAAGCTGCAGCTGCAACTGTTTGCCTGGAATGACGACCTGTCGTTCCAGAATTTCAAATACAAGAGGAAATTATATAAACACTATCCTTCCATGTACATCCTTCCAGCATCAAGACTCTCTTAACAGTTCAAACTTCTCTCTCCTCATTCCTGAATGCTAGAATCCCTTCTTAAATCAAGTTATCTCACCACCTTCTCATAATCACACCACCCTCTCTTCTAGCTTTGTGTTTCCCATTCTCCTGTATGGAATGGAAACGTCTCTTTTACCTCCTTATTTTAAATTAGTGAAATATTTAAGACACAAGTATATGATAGTAGCAGCACAAAGAACAGGAGAAATAAGTGGAAATATATTGGTATAAATGTCTTAGATTATAACGCAGTAATAAAATTATTCAATGGTAGATTATGAAAAGTTAAATATGTATGTTATAAATCCTGGAGCAACTACACACATAATCATACACATAAAACAAAATGAAGATATATAGCTAATAAGCCTATGATAGCTATAAAGTCAAATCATTAAGAGATCATTACATTTAAAAGAGGTATGGAAAAAAATAACAAATGAGACAAACAAAACTCAAGTGACAAGGTTAAATCCAGTCATACCATTAATTATATTAAATATAAATGGTCTAAACACTCCAATTAAAAGAGACTGTCATATTGGAGTTAAAAAGCAAAATCTAAATATATTCTTTCTGGGAGAAACACTTTAAATGTAAAAACACAAATAGCTTAAAGAAGATAGAAAACAATGTCTCACAATAACACCAGTAAAAGGAAAAGTGGAGTGGCTATATTAATATATAACAAAGTAGACCTCAGAAGAAAGAATATTAACAGGAATAAAGAAGTGCATTTTATAATGATTTTTAAGAAGTGAAGCCCTGGCTAGTATGGCTAAGTGGACTGACTGCCGGGCTGCAAACCAAAGGGTCACTGGTTTGATTCCCAGTCAGGGCACATGCCTGGGTTGTAGGCCAGGTCCCCAGTTGGGAGTGGGGGGACAAGAGGCAACCACACATTGTTGTTTCTCTCTCTCTCTTTATTCCCCCTTCCCCTCTGTCTAAAAATATAAATAAATAAATAAAATCTTTAAAAAATAAAAAGTCAGTTCATCAAGAAAATATAATAGTCCTAAATATATATGACTCCAACGGCAGAATTTCAAGGGGACATGAACAAATCCACAATGAAGGCAAGGATAATGAAAAATTTAAGCAACAATTCTATTAAGCAGCTTGAGCAAACTGACATTTATAGAACACTCCCAACTAACAAAGCAGAATACACATAGCACATTCGTTTAGACCATATTCTGAGCTTTAAAACAAATCTCAAGATTATCCAAAGAAAATTATACAGAGTAGATCCTCTGGCCACAAAGGAAGTAAACTAGAACTCAAAAACAGAAGGTTATATAGAAATACCCAAATAATTGGAAATTTTAAAGCACGCTTCTAAACAATAGATGAAAATCACAATGAAATTTTTAATCTTTTGAAATGAAAAAACAAAATATTGAAATTAGAGAGAGTTAAAGCAGTGCTTTGAGGGAAATATAGCATTAAATGCTTATATTAGAAAAGTAGAAAGGTCTAAAAACAACAATCTAAACTTTCACTTTAAGAAACTTGAAAAAGAAGAATCAATAAAACCCCAACATAAGCAGAAGAAAAAAATTAAAAGAAACAAAATCAATGAAGTGAAAAGCAGACCAAAAAATAGAAAATCAATTAAACTGAAAGTTGTTTCTTGGAAAATATCAATACAATTGATAAACTTCTATTCCATCAATTTATAAGGTCACCATTATTTCTTGAATGTGTTGCCTTCCTTCTGAGTTCACTTTCGTTCTTACTGAATGAAGCTCAGCCTTGTTGAGTATCCTCCTTGAGAAGTCCCCATTCCCTACTCAGGAATGTTTCCATCATTTCCACCTAGCTCACTGATCCCAGTGCAAATACAAGTTCCAAAAACTTGTTTGTTTCTCCTACTCTCTGATGCTTTTATGGATAGTGCATCTAATCACAGAAGCAGTAGGTGGCTGGCTCAGTTCTGAGAAACCAAACTCTATTTTTGCTCCCCTTTCAATCCATAAGCCCAGAGATCTCTATAAATCCATTGTTCTTATCAGTAGGTTTGCAAATTTCTTCATCTGGTTTTCCTGAGCTAGATGGAGATTGGCGATGAGAAGATTGGAAATCGTGTCCCTGCCTTCACACAGTGAACCAGCTCCCAGAACCCCACCTCACATAGAGCCTTTTAAGTTCCTGTTATGCTTCAGTAGACACGGTGGATTACTTCCAACCAGGAGCCCAGCAAGCCTGTGGCTTTAGTTCTGTTCACAGCTTTGTGTTTCTATTCTACCTCCAGCTCATGATAATATTGAAGATATTTAACAACCTAGTACATCCCAGACACAAAACAATCACAGCATATGCCAGCTTAGAAAGGAGGGAGGGAAGGAGAGAAGGAGGGGGGAAGAAGAAACAGAGGGAGGGGAGGAGAGCGAAGGAAAGGGGGAAGGAAAAGGGGAGAGGGAGAGAGGAAAGAAGGAATGGAAAAAAGAGAGAGAGTGCATGGTGTCCGAAACTTTGCAATGCATCAAAAGTGGCAGGACAAATACAGCGATGATTAAATTAATAGCCATTTGACAAATTAAGTGCAGTAAAATGTTAATACTAGATTCTAGGTGATAGGAACATGGCAGTAGGTGGTAGGATGCTCACTGTAAAATTCTTTCAACACTTCTGTGTGTTTGAAAAGTTAATAGAATATTCTGGAAATACCTGAATTTAAAAAGCCATATTAAGTTGCACAGGATGGTATAGCCCTAATACTATACATTGCTAAGCTATAAAATCAATTTAGTAGGCACACACCAGCATTTTGACATGCCTCACATGCAGTAAGGTTAAATCTTGTTTTGAACAACTCTTGTTTTATATACATTTGTGAAAGAGCATGTATATAATGCAATGTAAAATGTATTTTTTCCTGTGGATTATGATATGAACTATATTTCTTACTATGGATTCAGCCAAAGTTTGAAAGCCACCAATATACAAGAGGCATAAAGCTCCAAGTTCACCCCTGTAGGCCTCAAGGGGTTATAAGGAAAAGAAGAAAGAGGCAGGACAGGAAGCGCTGGGTGGATGGAAGAGAAAGGAGGGCTGAGACACACAGGGGTTGGGCTGCTGTCTCCCACCGTTAGCCCTGAGAATGTCAGAGTTCCCAGTAAGTTGAGGAGAAGACGAAGGACAAAACGCCTGCATCTGGATTCCCACCCGATATCCTGGAAGGTGACTGTCCTGAGCCTGCCCCCTTCACCAGCCTTGAGCAGAAGTGAGGGGGATAGCGCCATTGAGTACACCAGTGAAACAGTGTGCAGGAGGCAGACAGAAGGCCATAATCTAGCTTTCTTGAGTTGTTTTCAGTTGGGGTGTGGACAAGACCTACAAATTCTCACATGGCCCCTGGGGGAAAAAAGGTAGCAAGGCTGTTAGCAAAAAGCTACAAATATTAAGGGCCCAAATACCCACAAGTGACTCCACTGCAGAGGCTGTAGGGTGACCTGCTTAGGCCATGGGCAAGATGGAGAATGGGGTAGAAACTCAGTGAGAGACAAGCTTCAGGGGGCACTCCTGACCAAGCAGAAGGCAGCCAGCAGTTCGGGAGTTACTCATCTACAAACCTCAGCAACAGACAACACCAGTGACAACTCAGTAGTTGGAGACCACGTGGCTCAAAGGACCACTTGCCTTCACTATCCTTTCATGACACCATGAAAACTACAAATATTTTCCTCACACACTATCTAAAAGAGTTTAGAAAACTATGTACTAACATCTTAAGTTGACATTTAAATTTTTATATCATTAGCTTGAAAACAGTTGCAATGGCTGTCTTTTCTGGCATATTATAAATACTGACATTACTACATACATTTTTTTCTTTTAAATCTACCCAGTGAGATTAGATACCACAACAACTTTATATCAACCATCATCCATTTTCAAAACATATGGAAAAGCTCTTCTTTAACAATCAGAAAGGTTACACGTTGTTTTTTTATTCTCCACTTCATATTTCTATCCCATTTCTTAACAGTAACATATATGTAAGAATAAGGAAAGATTTAGAGCCCTACAAGAAGTTTATGGCATTGATTTTACCAAATGCCCCTTTGTTTGATCCCTGGACATTTTCACATGCCAGGAGGAAGCACCAGAATAGAGTCAGGTGAGTGAGAGGCGTGCTTTGCCCCAGGAGGATGAGACACGGGAAAGGGCACACGGCACACAGCCCTACTGCAGTCCCGTTCCCAGGCAGAACGATTTTAGTGAAAAGTGCATATGGGGGTTGAGAAGAATCTAGCCATTCATTCCTTACAACTCCTCCCTCTTGCTCTTTGTGTACCTGTGGAGGAACAGCCCCGGCTGTGACTTAACCCCCTCTGCATCCTACAACCCCAGACGACTACTTGGAGTGAACGCACAGAAGCGCAGGAATATGAGCATCTAACCCTCTTTACCCAGAAAGCTGAACATCACCTAAAAGAACTGATTAAATGATTTGCCCTGAATGAAATTTAGTTTCTACCTTTCCCCCACTGCCATGAGTGATACCCTGTACAAAAAGTCAAGTCAGATTTAGGCAACAGTTAAAAAATACTTCTTTGCATCTCTTGTGCAGTGGCTGTGCGAATTTGCTTTCTAAAACGTGTCTCCTTTTACTCTGGCACATGCTTTCCAAACTCAGTGACTTTCATTCCCCACTCACAGTCCTCAACCACTCCAGGATCTCAAATGTTTCAGTCCTGAGATTCTGGAAGGAATTTTGGCCTCATTCTGAATGGGCCATAAATTTATACTTTTTCCTTACCCCCAAATAAAGTTAGACATACAATCAAAGAGATGCAGTGGCAGAATCAAAGAAGACAATTGTTATAAAACTGTTCTCCTATCACCAGCCATGCTACCTACACGGTTTATCCATTAACATTTTTATAAATTTGTAATTATCATAGAAATAGAATAATTATGTCATGTTGTAAAGGGTTATTGATAGAGTTAATTTTAAGTATAATCATGTCGAATATACCAACTGGTTTCAAAATCCTCTTTTTTCATTCCTTCATTATTTAATATACTGTGAACCTCAAAAAATATGGGCCACTCTCAACCTCTGAGAAGCCTTATCTGTACCCACTGGCCCTTACTTTCTCAACATCTTCAACCCTATTCACTCTAGGATTTCATTATCCGTCAAAGGTCACCAATAACCTTTTTATGCACCAAGTACTGGGTTGGCCAATCAGTTCATTCTGTTTTAAAGTAAAATTAAAAGACATATTTTTCATTTTCACCAATAACTTTATTGAACAATGTATTCACTGTTTTGTTCCACTACCTTCTGCCATATCTCAGCCAACTTCGTAATTCCATTTTTCCAAAACTTTTTATCCTTTTGCGCAAAGAACTATTCCAGGTACCTTCTGCAGTCTTCCAGATAACTGATTTTTTTTCCATTAAGACAATTTTGTAAAGATTGAAATAAATGGAAATCTGAAGGTGCAGTGTCTGGTGAGTACAGTAGATGAATCAGAACTTCCCAGCCAAGCTCTAACAGTTTTTGCCTGGTCATCAGAAAACATGCAGTCTTGTGTAATCCTAATGGAAGATTATGCATGTTCTGTTGACTAATTCCAAATGCTTTTCTTGGAGTGCTGCTTTCAGTTGGTCTAGCTGGGGGCAGCACTTGTTGGAATTGTTTGGTTTTCTGGAAGGAGCTCATAATAGAGGACTCTCTTCCATTCCCACCATATACACAGCATCAGCTTCGTTGGATGGAGATCAGTCTTTGGTGTGGTTGGTGGCAGTTCACTTTGCTTGCCCCACAATCTCTTCCATGACACATTGCTGTAAAGTATCCAGTTTTCATTGCCCACTACAATTTGTTTTAAAAATGGAATGTTTTCATTATGTTTATTAAGTGAGAATTGCATGCAGAATTACCATAAAGAAGGGTTTTTTCATTTAACTTATGTGAAACCCAAACATCAAAGCAATGAACATAACCAAGCTGGTGCAAATGATTTTCAATGCTTCCTTTGGGTATTTTGAGTATGTTGGCTCTCTCTCCTGTGGTATAACATTGATTGTTCTCAGTTCATGTCTCGATTTGATTGCTATCAACTTCCACTGGTCTACCAGACTGGGGAGCATCATCCATTGAGAAATCTCCAGCACGAAACTTCACAAACCACTTTTGACACATTTGGCACATTTGACACATTTGACACAGTCACACCACCTTCTGTATACACTGCACAAATCCTTTTCTGCATTTCAGTTGTGTTTTTACCTTTCTAAAAATAATAAAGCATAATATGCCAAAAATGTTGCTTATTTTCTTCCATCTTCAATAGTAAAATGGCTGCACAAAAATTCACCAATTTTGATAAGTTGTTTTTAAATGCATGCTGATGTGAGAGCTGTCACAATACAATCTAACAAATTTGTTTTGAATGAAGTTAAAGACAGCTAAGCACCACTGGAACCATCATATGGAAAAACTAAATGAATTTTTTGGCCAACCCAATATAACCTGATTGAAAATAATATCCTAGTCCCAAATTCATGCCATTGCCTATATAAGTTCCCTTTGCAAACCCTCTCCATAGTTCACCTAATGAAACACAGCAAAAACAGCACTCTAGTCCCCTTACAACTTGATCTTGCTGTCTCATTCTAGACAAGTATCTTAATTGTCTTATCTCAAATATTAATTTAAAGAGGTATCACTTACATGTAGAATCTTTAAAACAGTCAAATTCATAGAAACAGAGTGGGGGAAAAAGGGAAAGTTTTGTAATAGGGTAGAAACTTTCAGCTACAAGATGAATAAGGCCTGAGACTCTAATATAAAACATGATCATTATAGTTGATGACTATAGCTAAAATATGCTGAGAGTAGAACTCAGATATTCTCACAAATATATATATGATATATGTTGATTAACATATCATGGTGGGAATCTTTTCACAATGTATACATATACCAAATCACCTCAATGTATATTTTATGTATCTTATAATTTTATTTGTCAGTTATACCTCAATAAAGCTAAAAAATAAATATAAAGATGAAAATGATGATGATAACTAATACCTACTGACCACTTACTATGTCCCAGGTACTCTTGAGAATAGCTTCATACACATTAACTATTTAACCCCCACAACAACCCAGTGAGGTATTATTATCGCTGTTGTGCCACTTAGTGTCTATAAAATGAGAGGACTGGATTAGATGGCCTCCAAAGTTCACTTCAACTTTAAAATGATTTCATTCTCTTTTTTCATTCTATGTTTAATCTTTCTTTTATTTAAGTCCCCATACAACATAGATTTTGTACCATATGTTTTTAGCACTTAATTATACACTGCAAAGTATATCTGCAAAGCATATTTCCTAATAATTTCATATGTGTATGTTTTATCTCCAATAAAAGAATGTAAGCTTCCGAAAGCCGAGGTCTTGGATAGTTCTCCTACATCCTCCATCCCTGTTAACACACAGCCTGAGCACACAAGGAGTAATCAATACTTCATCACTGGAGATGGTTTCTTTGGCTCTCTCATTTTGGGGGGGGTGGGGGTGGGGGAGGTGGATATTTCCTCACTAAACAAGAAAAGGTAAGTTCAGTTAACCTGCTATAGATGACAAGTAGACTGTGAGCTATATGAGTATGGGTTTTCCACACTATTTTTTTGTTTATTTTGCAAAGATTAGAGTACCTTATCAACCAGAGTACCTTGTCTACTACCCAACACTGAGTTAAATACAGAACATGTTAAAAGAGCCTTTATTATTTTGTTAGCCATAAAATGTGGAATCCCATGCCAGATGTATAATTACGGCATCTGGACTGAATTTCTTCTTCCTTCTAGAACAGCACTGTCCAATAGAATTTTCAGTGCTGACATGTCTATGGAGTGTTTGAAATGTGGATAATGGCATGGAGAAATTAAACTTTGTTATTGTATTTAATTACAATTAATTTAAATTTTAAACCCACAACCACATGGAAATAGAGTATTAGTGTAACTCTAGATATAACTCAACTGCAGCCTGCCAAGGCTGAAGACTAGGATCTTTCCAGCATGTTTTATTTCTGCTACCATTTTCTTCCCTGCAACCTCCAGCATCTACTTGCCAGTGACATATATTAAGTATTGATAAATAGACTCCTGTCATCTCCTTTTTCCATGCATAATTGACTTTGTTTGAAATCCTTTTAAAATGTAACAGCATATTAATTATTTCTAAGAAATCATATAGAATTGATTTTCTGATATAGTTAATGAGAAAAATTGACTGAAGAGTAATAAATTAATGTCATTTTCATATTTTGTTACATATATAAAATATAAGCAAATAATGAATTATATTATTTAAAAATCAGCAATTTGTTGTTGTGATTGATGTATTCAAACTAGTGTTATTAACAACAGGTGAGAGGAAACCACTATATGTCTCTTAATAAAATAGAGCAAAGCAGCAATTTCCAAAATGTTTACACTTTTATAAGAGTCTCCCTTTCATCAACCAGTAGACAGCTTTAATAATCAAAGATTTTTAATTGACATCCCTAGCCAGTGTGGCTCAGGTGGATGGAGCATGGTCCCATGGACCAAAGGTTCACAGGTTCAGTTTCTGGTCACAGCATTTGGCTGGGTTTCAGGTTCGGTCCGCGGTTGGAACACATTCGGGAGGCAACCCATGTTCCCCTCTCATCAATGTTTCTCTACGTTTCTCTCTCCCTCCTCTCTCTCTCTGAAATCACTGAGCATGTCCTTGGATGAGGATTAAAAAGATTTTAACTAACAATCACTGACAACATTGATTAATTTGAATAGAAAACTAGAAAGCATGAGTCAATCCTCAAGACAGTTGGTTCTCCTCCCCCAACGAATATGCCTTCAATACAGTTTTACTTCTTCAAGGAAAAGGGAAAAATTCATATTCTTGTCCATTCACACAAACCTCTCAGTGAGCATTATTGTTTGGGGAGGAGGGGGTGGCAGGCAGGGTACCGGGATGTTGATGGAACAGAGAGGATGTCAGGTGAAGATAGAATGCTATGCCCTCTCTAACCAGCTGAAGACTCGGCATGATTGTTTTCTTACAAATAATACCTGTGGGTGTTGAAACTGTTCAGAAAATCTATCAAACACACACTTTCACTTTGCTGCTGTAACTCTATAAAATTTATTCTCATTTCAAAAGAGTCATAGGCAATAATACCTGTAGGTGGTTGAGTAATTTAAAGAAAATTTGTCAGGTCTACTTTCACTTACTTTACCAGAACAATTCTATACCTACTGGAGGTTTTTAAATGCAATGTTTTCTAATCAGTGTGATTAAAAATTTCAAAATAAGAGCACTTCCTCTAATGAAAAAGTTGTCTTAAACATAAGTAGAGATAATATGCTAACTAGAATGTTTGAGGTCAAAACTTTGATCAGAAAAGGAAAATAAATATTATAATCACTCCTACTTTTTACATTTATAAAAGTCATTCACATTTAGACATATGAAAACAGAAAATACCAAAAAGGAATAATATTAGAGAAAATGCATTACTAATACATTAATGCAAAATTATTCTTCTCGGTGAAATCTGAAAGCTGAGGTCTGGAAACTTACAAAAGTTATCGACTCCAATCGAAACATTTGGGAGAATGAAAGTGATAACCTTCCCAGATCAGTTAACTTCCCTTACTGTTGTCTATATCCATATTAACTTTATGTTAAGTACCGTAAAACACTTCCATGCAGATTTAAATTGTTTTCTATTTGTAATTGGCATTTTCAGCCACAAGTTCAGGGAGAGAAAGAAGTCAAGAATACTTAGTTTAGGAATGTATTTTCCACACTAGTTCATTCAAAATATTATAAAATTAAATGTTTTCAATTAGAAGTATTGATTTAAAGACAAAGACATACTCTTACATAATCCCCAAATGGAATGTACTGGTTAAAATGATCATAATCGTGTTGTGAAAGACTATCCTCTTCTATAATTACTTTAAAATAGCATTTTTTAGATAAGCTGGCTCTTATTTTTAGGAGTGCTTAATATTAATCAATATAATACTTTGAATTCAAAGCTACCAAACTGAGATGTAAATAAAATGCCCTGTTTTATATAACCAAATTATGACATTAAAAAAGGAAAAACCTTTAAGTTCAATCTTTTTACAAAGTGACTTATTTAATAAATAGTTTTTATGGTAAAAAGTTCAATTTTGAGCTGGAGATATATATTTGACATTTGGTAGTATAATTATAAGTAAATTAGAGAAAATAAAGATTTGAAAATTTTTCTCTTGACTTAAACATTTTTAAATCAAATCAAGCGAAATGTCCCATTAAGATAAATGTGTCAAAGATTAATAATGGAAAATAAACAGTATTTCAATATTATTTCTTGTTTTATCTCATTGTCAGCTTTTTTCCCTTTGTAATAATTACTATGCACAAACTCTAGATGGCAATATTGCACTTACTGTACTTTCAAGGAAATTGTCACAGTCGGTCCCCGCACAGCCTCTTTATCAACATTTTATGTGCCACGGATCTATAGCCTCTTATTATAAGTGTAATGAAGCAGAAGTTATTGAAGCGTTTTATTGATTGCTCAGATCACAAGTTTACTGCCATACTGAATTGGCACCTTACTCGCTGAAGCAAACTGCTGACACCTTTTTTAAAAAGTGACAACTACATCTATTTCATGACCAGAAATCCATTTTCATCTCTATCAAGACAAGAATGCAATTTTCACTTCATTTAACTGATGTTAGGCCTGCTCAAAGCATGACACTTGGAAAAAGACACAAGTTTAAGGTTCTTAAAATACTTCAAGTAACTAAAACGCAGCTTGGTTTCAGGGGGAAAAATGCAACTATCACTCAGATCTACAAACAACCTAACATTCTAAAAAATTACCCAACAGAACCTGCAAAAGTAGATTTCATTTGGAAACATTTGAATACTACTTTAATGTTTTTAATAATAAGTCATATTTATATACTACAGTTTTGTTCCAAGGTATCAGAGGACATCAAGAAGTTCAAAATTGAAATATTTTGGGGGATTGCCCCAAAAAAGGTAAAATCAACAAAACAGCCCGATTTTTAATGTACATGGAGATGGGAATCTAATGCAGAGCAAGTGACTATAGTTAACAATATTGTGTTACCTACTTGAAAGTTGCTGAAAGAGTGTGTCTCAAATGTTCTCACCACAAAAAAAGTAATTCTGTGAGGTGACAGAGGTGTTAACTAACTCTACTGTGGCAATCATTTCACAGTACATTTGTATCAAGTCATTACATTGTAATCCTTGAACATACACACTACTCTATGTCAATTATTTCTCAATAACTCTGGAAAAAAGTAGCTGGCATATTAAAAAGAGTATATATAAAAATAAAATAGAAGTAGTTATTATTTCAATAATGTAAATAAAGACCAATACCTGATTTTCATTGATCTAAGACATAAGACAATCTAAAAAGACAATCAGAAAAGGCAAACTTTCAATACTTATAGAAAATTAAAATAGTAAAATTCTTTTAAAATACATTTTGCAATAAACAAATTCTGTTTGCACTAAATGTAATTCAAGTATATTCTGAATAGTAATTCCATTCTCAATAGAATTGTATTTTATTATTGAGTTGATATCTAAGTATCAAATTTACTAAAAGTATATGCAAAGTAAACCAACACTAACTTATAATTTTTTTTAACAAAAGCTAAGGGCTTTGATAGAGGTTACTTTCATGTAATAATAAAGTAAATATCAGTTTTAAGCTGAAAAATCAATATATGCTGAAGTTCTCTATTTAATTATAAAGTTGTAGTACAGTTGCAGTTTAAAAAGTGGAACCTAACTTTGCAATAGATTTAATGTCTGAGGTTTTTAAACTCAAAACACCAAATATGGAAAATTTAGAAATAGCATATTCATTCACATAAGTACCTTACTTAAACTGATAAATAAAGCAGCATATACCATAATAATTTAAATCTCTTCGGCAGAAAATCATACTTTTTAACAAACTTCACAACTAATGATCTATTAGAAATAGCACAGTTAGGTATTTCCAAATTAAAATTATAAAAATAAAACTGAAGCTTCAGATACAAGTGGAAATTGACATTTTTCTTATATAATGCCAAAGTTTTGAAAATGCCCCAAGATTGTCAGAAATGTTTGAGATTTTTAAAATAATCAAACAAGATAAAATTTCATTTCAGAGTTGATCATTTCTTTCCAAAGAGCTGAACATTAGAAGTAGTATTAAAACTTCCTCAAGTTTGCTTATGTCTTACCTACCAAAGGGACTAGGATTTTTTTTCATAATTAAGATGGTGGTTGTTAAGATACTACAGCTAGATATTCTTTGTTTCCCTCTGAATTTCAGAAATCACTATGCAATCCGTAACAGACATTAGGCTATCCTGTAAACACTTTACATGATTAAAACTATATGTTTATGTGCTCTTCTAAAAACTGGTATTTTAAAAGAAGAGTGCTATGTGTCCAATACATAAAAACTCTCCAAGAATTCTGTTGGCTGGGGAAAAAAAATCAAAGCCGTATCAGAATTGGGAAGACATTTCCAGAAATGCACGTTTCCCTAAAATCTCGTTTGTTCTAAAGATCAGCCATCCCGAATCATTATTTCTATAGCCTCCTGGCACGGCTCCATGGACTTGCATGCATCTCTCCAGTGTTTCTGCACAGACTGACATATATTTTGTTTACTGACAGCAACTAAAAGCTCTATGTAGGATCATAAATAAAGAAGATCATGTTTAAAAATCACTAATATCATTTTAAAAGGTAGTGCAGCCTTGTGTTTTGGCCTCTGTTTGGCTGTGTTAGGCCTATGAATGACAGCTTCCCTGCTTGAAGCACACAGAAAGCACAGCCTTCCTCATTCACTGACAGGACTGTGGCCTTTTCACACGTTCCTTCCACAGCAGTGTTTGTCCCCAAACACTGGAACTCGACACAATGGCATTCCTACTTCAACACCCCCACCAACAGCACCGCGACGGAACCAGAATGCTAATGAGACGGAACGGGCCTGTCTCTGAAAGTGTTAACTGCATTTTATAGGAACTCATTTATGCTACTTCAAAAATTACCAATTAAATAGATTCTGCTTAGCTCTGAGCAATTTCTAAGATGTTTCCACTTTTAAGAAAATAAATGTGAAAATGTAAGAGTAAGTGACTTTATGCTGTACTAAAAATATCGCATTTTATATACAGGAATCAGTATTATTTAAGACCACACTAATGTAGTGGGCTTAACGTAATTCAGTTGCATGCTGTAATAGCCAAGTTAAAGTTAAAATTTAAAAATGAGTAAGTTCATAAATATAAAACCAGTGGCTCTGACTTTTCTTTTGAAGCTATATCATCACAGTTTACTCGACAAATTTCCTGTGGACATTCCAAAACAGCAATTCAAAGTCTACAGTCTTTTGACAGAACCCCAGTGAAACAATATTGTTGTTTTTATATATGACCTGAGAAGTGGAATGAATGGAAATGGCATTGAGAGTTCGTATAATCCTAGAGTTTATAAGCTTAGATTCCTGAAGGAAATAGTAACCATCATCCATCTCCATTTTGCCTATCTAATGATTCCTCAACACAATCTTTTATAAAGCTAAATAGAAAAGGCTGTCCCTAAGGTCAAATGAAGTAAATGCAGTTCAAATAAAGTTCATTAATGCTGAGAAATATTTCCTAAGAAGTCCTACTGACAAATAAAGCTACTGCCCAGCTTAACACTTAGCCACCGATGACCTGATAACTGTACCACTGCAGTGACTTTTCTAAACATTGCACAAATTTTCGAGCCAGTCATACTATAACAATGCAAAAGAAAAGAGACTAGAGAATACATGTAATTGAGAATATCTAAATGAAATAGAAATTTGCATGAAATTCATACTGTGCAAATATCCATTTCTTTTTCTCCACTTTCATATTTTAAAATATAACTTAAGTAACATATTAAAACTACTGGGTACAAAGCTTTAAATGTAACAATTCAGCAAAAGGAAAAAGGTATCTTTAGGAATGGCAAAGAACGTATGTTCTTATATATTTCTAAATTTAGCATAATGTTCATGATATAGACAATTTCAGAGATGTTAAAAATGTTAATTTTGTTCATATTTACAAGTAATGTTTATCTTAAAATATAGTTTTCATCAATTTTGAGTCATAAAAAAGACCTTTACATTCAAAATAATAATTCTTAAAGCATTTTCCTTTCTCACAACACACAGAACACTTTTCAATCTCATACAACTGTTTATCTCTATTTAAATTTTAAATGTTTAGAACAATGGAAGAAAAACACATCATAACTACTTTCTGAGCTGTTTTTTATCTTGAACACCCTCACTTTTAATAAAATTTATAAAATGTTACTTTTTTTTAGATTTGATGTAAACAGTGCTTTTCTTGCATTGGATAATGGCCTCACATTTTCTTTAACATTAAATAATTTTAAACTGAGTAATTAGTGGAATCAAACTATTTAATATCAAATAAGTGATTGCCATTACATTGGTAACAATCCATTTTATAATATCATTTTATAATATCTATTTAATCATGAAGGTTAAATAATATTTTAATATTATACATTATTAAGTACAATACCATAAAATATATTTCACACTAGTTTTTAGATATATCAGCTTAACAAAGTACATAAAATAAAATAAAGCACTTCGCAGACAAGGTCTGAAACAAAACTTTGACTAGGGTTCAAAATAAATTAATTAAATAAAATATGATTGGATTCTTTTTTATATTATTTTAAATAGTCTTCTTTATGATAATTATTAATCTCACTTATAGATTCACTGAAATTTATTAACTAGGCAAACCAATTGCATTTTGAGAATTAAACTTTCTCACAGGAAGCTGTTTCTTACTAGCTCTGGACACCTTACTTCAACAATTTCCTCATCGATACAAGTTGCTCTTTTCCAAACCAGACAGCAGGAGGTGCTGTGTGAACACTGAGACTGAGTCCCATTCCCGCCTCCCCTCCCCCCGCACACAAAGAATAATAACATGATGCTTTCAAAATATTCATTTTTCGGCAGCCTGTGACCTGAGATAATGAGTCCAGCTCTAAACGGAAACCTCCCAGTTAGAAATGTAAAGCCTAGCTCTTATTTAACATGGTAAAATGTATTATTAAGACTAAATTCAAAGAGGATTCTAAAAATATGGGAACTCCATTTTTATTTTGTAAAGGGTATCAATCATTCTGCTTTGCCACATGAATTCTACTTTAAAATAAGTCAGAGTCCCTGTAAATAGTTATAAAAATATCAGAGTCTTTACATACACACAATTATCGAATAAATACTTAGAAGGACAAAATTTACTTTAACCTAATTCAAATACATGAATTCTATTTCTATACTTTTGGATTTAGAAACATACAAATGAAATAAGCATGAATGAGCTAAGTTACTCTTGACGTGATGTTAGTTTGTCATTTCATTTCCCAGAATACTATTAGTTATATTTTAGCCCAACTTCTACAACAGCAATTCTGATTTCGTACTGGGGGCAGAAAACGCTGAACATTTAAACCTTCAAATGACTTAGGAGCCATTCACTTTCTTATTTAAAGTAACTGTCTATAGAATTTCCACATAAGAAGTTGCCTTTGCTTTGCACAGTATGTAACAAGAACAGATGAGACATATGACATCCCATACCAAAAGACAGATACAATTAGCCCCATTATTGTTGGCTTTGAGATTACAGAAGAAGCATTTTGGCTCCCTAACGAGCACTGAGCTCACAAAATACATGTCACAGTTCTTTTATGACACGACGCCAATCACTGCCTCTATACAATCAAGTACATTTAAAAACACATAATAAAGCAGCTTTCAAAGAGGGATGACTCACCTGTTTATAATATTTTTTTGCAGACTTTAAACGTTGGTACAAGGCCAAAAGAACTCCTTGGATGTACATCTTAGCTCCTGAGGGGCTGAAACCTTCTCCCTTAGAGACCCAAACTGGTCCCCGCAAAGGTGTGATGGAATTTTGCAGATATTTTTCAAGCAGAGGAACTATGCAGGAAAAAAAGGGAAAATAAATTCTTTTGACCCAACGGAAATACACTGCCTGGAGCACAGCCCCAGTACCAGAGATAACTCTTAACATCTATTATTTATATCTGACCTAGGTTACGTCTTAGAGAGGCAATTCCTGCATTACTAGTGGCCACCATGAAGGGTGTATTTATATTGAGACACCCCCGTGCAAGACTCATAAGCTTTGTGAGCACACCTGAATAGGTCTGAAGTGTGCCTAACTAGCTGCGCGGAGTGTCATGGTGTGCACTGATTGCCTTATCTTCTCATTTATCACAGATGAGTTGGAACCAACCTTGCTGAAATCTACTTGCATTGTCCTGATAAAATTGTAAGATCCTTGTTGTCTCTGTGTACAGCTTCCCGTAGAGGAGCCTTTATACCTACCACATCACATCTGGAAATTATTCATAAAATATAATACACAGCCTTATAAGACATCCTTACTCAACTCTTCATGGCTATTGCTTAAATAACCCACAAAACGGGGTAGTAAGGCTGTTTAAAAGTAAAGGGAAGAATCTTAAGCAAGCATTTTATCATAGCTTTTTGTTTTTAAGTTTGTAGGGTATAAGCTAGTCAATGATTTAGGAATGCTATTCCAGCATGCGCTTTGTAAACAGAAGATATTTACTTGCGGGCCTGTATTGCAACATCCATATGTACTTGACAGACATGTTTATACACTTTTTCACACGATTAGCTTATGAAGTCTTTCTACTGTAAAATAGTCAAATAGCATGGCAGCTAGCTAACTTTTATCAAGATTTAATTTCCCTCAGAAAACCAGAAATAAAGAAATAAAGAAAATAGGCACATTTGGGAACCCAGAAAAATGAAAGGATATTATTTTTTTAACTTGGTCTTTACTGAAGTGTATACATGGGACACAATGTAAACATATAACACAACTAACTACATGGCCTGACTACATTATTCAGATCCATGTTTTTACTAAAAAAGAAATTAAGGAGATCATCAGCAAAGAAGACAGGTCCATGCCATTGGTTATGTTATATGTTGCATATTTTATGCAGAGAGGCCTAGCGTAGCAATCTGGAAATTGAATTACAATTAGGTTCAGCAGAGCTGCTGAGCCACTGAGTTATGCAAATGGCCTTTGCTACTGGTATTCTGCTGATTTTTGTTCTTAGTAAAAAAAAGTTCTGCATTTTATGGCACCAAGTTCTGCAACTCTCTACCAAAGCACAATTTAAATTCTTTCTAATATATTCAACACTAAGGAGAATACTGGAAACAGTTTAAGATTTTCAAAAACTACTATAAATAAAGGTGAAAGGAAATTATGGCCCAGTAACTATTTAGACATCTTCAGATATGAGCATGAAATCCACTCACCCAGTCTAAAACTAAATTCCTAAAATTGATATATTAAAAGCACTCTTACACTCTTAGAGTAACTGCTTTTCCCTATAAGTTTTATAACAAATGCCTCACATTTTTTAAAATATAAGATCACATATATTATAAAAGAGATAAAGAAGCAAAAAAGAAACTTATTTTCAGAATAATTTTAATCTTTCAAAAATATATAATATAAATCAATCTTGATTATAATTTTTCTAAGGAAACCTAGCTGCAGAATTATCAGTGCTTTTAGTTAACTGCTACGACATTCATATATTATTAGCTTTTAATTTGTACACTTGTAATTGGCACACTCATTGAATCTAGCGAAGTTTGGAACATGGAAAGGCACACATAAATAGTTGTTAAATTGAAATTAAATTTAAAAATTAAGAAACAGATAATTAGCTTGGATAATTTACATCCTAGATTTAATCTTAAATTTAAACCTGAGAAAATTTTATCAGATTCTCTAGATTTACAACCTTATCCATCTATGCTTGTCACAAAATAACTTGCAAATTCTTTGTCAGTTCAAGGGATTCCAAAGAAAAATTTCATAGATCTTCTAACACAAAACTACTTTTTTCAGAGTTTGTGCCTTCCATAAGATTTGAGCAAAAAAATGCAGCGTTAGGGGAAAAAAGCCCCACAATTTATATCAAAATGCAAACTGTGTCAGAATTGATACTGGTGGAGAACAGCTCCCATGCTCCACATGATTTATGTAATTAGGAATACTATGGAAACCAGAAACAGCAAAGCGAAGAAAGCAGTATTCACAAGCAGGTTTTATAAGGGACTTCAGAATCTGCTCTGAACTTCTTGAATAATCTGTTCAGTATTCCAGAATCTCCCTGCTGGAAGCAGGGTCCTCATTATAACCACAAGAGTGCTAATAAAGGTTAGCCTCTGAACTAGGGATTAGAAGGCTCTTTCTTTTTGGAAGCTGCAAACTAGTAACTTTGATGATCTTCTTGAAAAGAAAGACAAAGCACACTCCAAGAACAATGTTTCCACTAACTAGGAAGGTATAGAAAACATAAGAAAATGATACGCCTAAGTACTTAGAAAGGAAGTATAAATTATCTTAATATACTGAAAAAATTGCAAAAATAAAATTTATTAACAATTAAAGAGCTTTCCATAAAAAAAAAGAGAAGCATTGGCCTAACATGATAGTTATAAAGTATAACAGAAAAATTGATTTGAAAAATCCACTTGACTTTTCAATCCCAACTACAGATTTTAAGGTATAAATTATTTTTTAAGCATTTTAGTGGCTATTTATAATATTCTATGCCAAAGAAGACGCTTAGTGTTCTTAACCAATGGTTTTCTCTCTTTCCTGTACAGTTCTTTTCCCTGTTTCTAAAGCAAAATTTCATTCTGTTAAAGAAAAGCATCACATAAAGATTTACAAGAAAAAAGGACAATGATTTAGAAAGGATCATAGATACTTTTCAACCTTGGAAAAAGTGTAAACCAAGATGTTTCTATGAACTAGCAAAACCCACTTTATATCCTTATCCACATATAGATATAAGACTACATGTACATAGATCTATCTCTCTGTCATCTGTCTACATGTCTTTCCCAGAGAAGGAACTTCAGGGCGTTGTTTTCCAAACCACGAGCATCTCCTTCCAACTAACGCTTCACTCAGGAAGGTGAGCTGGCCCCTGTTACCCTGTGTCCCTTTCATACCTGTGTGCCTGGCTACGAGGAGCATTTCCCCTTATGTTTGAGGCCTTTCTTAGAGGTGTCCTACCTATTTCTTCCTATTTACATAAACTTCGCTTTTCTCTAATTTCAATATTTTCTTTAAGCAAGTCCAAAACATTTTTTATCAGATAAATGGTTTAGAAATTAGTCATTCCTTAAATGTATCAACATGCGTAGATCAAATGGAATCATTCCATTAAGATCATTTCCACCACTGGAAAGGCTTGAAGTTACTGGGATGATCACTTTTTATCCATTTTGTTCATGCTCATTATGACCATGGGGAAATCTGAAGTTAACCCAATAGTTCTAATGGATTTGGAGTTAAGACTGAGGATGCTGGGTAAATAAATCATACGACCAAAAAAAAGTAACTTCACTAGAGAGATGATGACATTTTTCAGTTTGGTAAAAGCAATGCCCAGCGAATGACTATTGGATGAATAAATATAGCCTAGATATACTGTGGATAGTCTTTTAGGTAAGTTTTAGGACCACGAACCCAGCAATGCACAATCACTTCATATTTGTAACTTCACTTCGTTTGACCTAATGAAAATCTGACCAAAATTTGACAAGTAAATGTAAATATACCAGAATTTTGAAGCACATTTATGGTATGTATGATTGTTTTATTTTAATTGTCCATATAAATTATTTTGAAGAGTAGGAGGGAAGACATCAGAGGAAAACAGAATGATTTGGTAATGAAGCATTAACTAACTACACAGGAGAAGGCCAACAGCAGGTATTTAAAAAGTTCCTGGGAAATCCTCATGTGCTTTATTCTACCCCGTCATAAACCATGCTACTATGGGAGAAGACATACGATGAAACTTCAATAACATAGACTTACTGTTAGAGTAAGGTCGAAATAGCTATTTTAAATGATAACGGTAATTCCCTCTAAGAACTCCAAACACAATGAGTTCAAATGCTATTCATAAGAAAATAAACTCTTCAGCCTCCAGGCAGACCTTATATTAAAACCATTTTATCGTTGATAAGAAGCTTGAATTTATATGGATTGGAGCAAAGATTGTTGACAAGGAACCGAAACTTCCTCTAAAGGGACATCACAATGCTAGTGGAACCGACCAAACAGATGCAGACTGAAATGACCCGTCAAGGTGTACGCCTCGGGAATATACCCCTCCCACCAGCATCCTACTGTAACAGGGACACTTCATATACTACTTTTGAACCTATCACAGAAAGCTGAAAAGATGAGTTTTTATTATAGTTTCAAAAAGCACTGGATATCATTAAAGGCTTTAGTAACCTGCTTCCAATTATAAATTAAATTAAAATTTGTCAATTAAATACCCAGATCACAATTTATGCAATACTGTCGTTTTCACTTTTCAGGCAGATACGTGAGACTGTGGGGAAAACGAAACAGCACTGCCCAGAGCACAGTCACCTATAAAGCAACCTCCATACGCCCTGCCACAGGAAGTTTTTGGTCTCAGTCTCAAAAACACACCGCTACTGTTAGTTAGCAGCAGCACGTCATTGGGAAATTTCCCACCAACTGGGCTGGAATTTATTTTTTAAATGAAGTTTATCCAAAAAGTCTTTTTTTAAAAATAAAACACAGTGAGTTTTTCAAAGATGCTCAGATTTGAGGGCTTCCCATCCAGAAAGTGTGCCTGGAGGGACCTTGACCTAGTGTCAAGGTGTGTGCACATATTAATGCTCCTTGCCCCGCTTTGGGTAATAGTTGGAAAACTCCAGGTCCCAGAGCAGCCAACAGGCACCACTCAACCACATGGTCTGCTGGGAAGATTGAAAGACGGAGAGCATACCGTCTCGTATGTTGTTTGATTTAGATCAGTATATTTTCATTCAAACAAAACTAAACTAACAGCTGCTGTGTACTTTTGTTTACATGCTATATGTCAAATCTTATTGTCTCTAAGGTACTTACGAGAAAAGATTTAGCAGTCGCTCTCTTAAATACCAGTGCCTACCCAAATTTGGATTTTTCCTCCACTGAACAAAATGACAAGCACAAGACGGCTGTACTTAGAGCGATCTTTCACAGCTGCTTTAGTTTTGCAGTGATCCTATTAAACTGACGGGATATTGCCTGCGGGGTCTACAGCACTATAATACTTCTGTGAGAGACATTGATTTGTATCATAGGATCAAACAGAACGGGGATGCATCGGGGAGAAGAACTTCGTAGGTCACATTGTTTTTACCTGAGTAAAATATAATTTATACAGTGCGACCTTTACAGGACACCTGGTTATTTTAATTGCCGACAAGTGGGTGAACGTTGACACTAGGGCTTAGGAAGTATGAAATCTTAGGAATGCTCTGTTTTGAAAATGCAGTCTGAGTCATGTCTTTTCTTAAACTGAACGAAGTAGCTGTGCATTAAATATGCTGGCACATCTTCTGCTTGAGCAAGTGGACCGAAATGGTGTGAATTGTTAATGCCTTGCTGCTTTGGTTCACGGCTTGTGATTGATCATTTGTAACTATATCTACTCCTTGTTCCATGAAATCAAGTATGGAGTAATGGGTTCATCAGATTTTGGGGTTAAATTGAGAGTGAAGAGGTACTGTGTGTGGAAATAAGAGTTGCCATGTTCAGGGCTGGCCTTGTAACAGCATGGAATCTAAAGGCGATATTCAAAACCACTTCACTCATCATACGCTTACTGATTCTGAATAGGGCCCATTTGCAGGGGACATTTGGTAGTTTTCCAATACGCTTTATGCCTCTTTCTACTTCCACCACCATGCACATCTTTTTCCACCCCCCCAGTAGCGCACTGGTGGAACGGGTCAGCATACACAATTCATTGATTTAAATAATTTGATTTATACAAATAGAAATGAGCTAGGATTCTATTGTCTGAGTCTTGCCTTTTCCTTCAACAAAAATAATAGTGTGTGTGTCTTGAAAATACAAGTATTCTGTGGACTCAATTTTGGGGGCATTTAAAACATTTGATATGTAGTTGTAATGTAAAATAACTTAATTCAATTGGTATATGTATATACTTAAGGTTGCTTAAAGGAATGTTGAGAATTAGCCATACCTAATCTATTTTTGTATCTATGGTCTATACCAATACATAACAATTGAATATATATGATTTGATTTTGGGCTTTAAAGCTCTTTAAAATTTAGAGTACTATCTTAAAGTTAGTTTTGGAAAGTATAATGTATGAACCATAACAAATATAACTAACAAAAATTAGAAGGCCTTTAGAAATGTCACTGTATAATTGCTTGGTATAATAAATGACACATTTTTACATTATTATTTTTTATTTTTGTTACTATTCAGAAAATCTTAACACAAACTGTATTAACTGAGGAACAAATTAACTTTTGACCCAGTAGGAAATGTTGTAATTAAAAACTTTGTAAAACAAAAACAAAAGCAAATATACTACATACTACATATGTAATACTATATATTACACTTACATATATAACTTACAGTCAAAAGCAAGCTAGTTGTAAAATGTCTCAAAATTCTACTGTTATATTATAAAGTCACAATTAACACAAATCTAAAAAGTATGTCTAGATCCCTTTCTTTCTTTCTTTCTTTCTTTCTTTCTTTCTTTCTTTCTTCCTTTCTTCCTTTCTTCCTTTCTTTCTTTCTTTCTTTCGTCTCAAGAGCAGGAATCATGATAACACCTGACATACACACACCTAATTCAGAGAGACCTAGGAGTCAGATAATGTGGGAAAAGCTGTTTTGGCCTCCTTGGATGCAAATATTAAGTAAATGGATTACTTATATTTAAACATTTTATTTAGGATATAAAATACATATGTCATAAAAATTTATATATTCAATGTAATAAATTAAAAAGTCTTAATAATTTCAGCAATTCCAATAGAGGGTTCCTTCCTCCTTGAGATTTATTTCTCCATGTTTGTTTCACAAAAGTAGAATCTTCTTGAATTAGCATTTCTTACATTTTGGTATAATACATGTTTGTCTATGATTTCATCTTTCTTCTAACAACTCGTAGGAGGAAGAAAACTAATCTCTGCTAAATCATATTATTTTACAAGGAGAGCTTTATAAAAAATTGTTTTTTAACAGGTAGTAACAATTAGGTTGTTTTCATTGGCAATTATGCTTAATGTTTTTTTGTAATGAACTTCTAAGACCACAGAGAAGTCATTGAAATCGGAGTGAAATGTTTGGTATCGGAGTCCAAAGACTGGGGAACAAGAGGTACAGAAACTGGGAGCTAGAAAGACAAACTCAAGGAGAAGAGGAAAAGAGCAGGGACTTTGCTTAAAAAAACAAACAAACAAACAGAAATCCTGAAGAAAGTTCAGCTCAACAAAACCTAGAAGAGATGATCATATCTTCATGAACATAAAAGAAAGTATATGTTTTAAAGACTTCAAAAGGGACTTTGTAACGCATTAAAAAGTCTATGAGCAGATTAGATTGTTTTGTGAATGTTCGTATCACACAAATTCGCGTTCACATATTTAATAAAAGATGACAGTTATCCAATTATAATGGAGTCTCTAACTGCCACTAAAAAGAAAAAAAACTTTTTAAAATCAAGCTTTAACAAAAATCTTAATATTCTCTATAAACCAAAGAGAAGAAATATAAATCACTGACTACTTAGCATTGTCTGTTTCTGCCCAAGCAACCAGGGCACCTCAACCCTGACGCCTGGACAGCACTGAGGGACGTTGAGGTCCATGTCCCAGGAAGCCTGACACCAAGGCAAGGGCACAGGCAGCTCACTCCCAGGGAGGGTCTGAAGACTTCTGAACAGCATCTTTCCTACACAAAAGTGCTCATAACTGGCTGCCTTTGTACATCCCAGTTCTTCCTGGAGAGACTTAAGGGCTGATTAATAACCACAAACACGAGCATCCTGCAGCAAGACACACAAGTCGTTATATCTCATAAAATCTGAGGAATAAAGGTAGATGGGAAAGGGATCCAAGAATTGAAGGGAGGCAGATAAAGAAGATATTTATCCATAAATTTGATATTATTCCCTGAAAAGTTCTGGGACAGATTATAAAATGAATGGTTTGTGAAGTCTTAGAAAAATAAATAGTAATCACTGGGACCCAACATGGGGTAATTTACATATTAAAGGAATATTTAATGAGCATGGAGGGAGACTCTTGGGAAAATTCCCTACGTGGGTCTTGAGATCGCCAATACCAGCATATAACTATTATTTCTTGCAGTGGGAAGCAGGTCCCAACAGAATGTGGCTAACATCTATTGTCCTCAAGCAAGGTACGACTAAATCTGTACGCCTCTTCCCAGATAAATGGGTGTTCTGCAGCAAGGCAGGAGAACATCGAGCGTCTGCACACCTCCTGGTTAAGTCCCATATAATCTATGACTGTTTGCTATTAAATATTTCAATTTAGAAATGACAAAGAAACATGTTGCTTAATAACCAAAACAAGGCAAAAGAAAGTTATGACTGGGTGCTGCCCTGAAGAAAGCAAGAAAAGGAATCTGAACAAATACACACACACACACAGTTGTCCCTGATGGGGCTGAACTGCGGGTCCTAGGCTATACACACTTCTGAGCTGCCCACCCTTAGCTAAGAAAGTAATGCCATTTCCAGGGCCCAACCTATCTGGACCATCACAGAATCCCACTTGTAGCAGAGCAGGAGCAGTGCTAGAAGTACAGGAATGGTACTAGGCATTTTTAGGGCATAAAAGGAGAGGGAAGCATTTTGATTAAGCTCCTTCTCAGTGTTCTGAATTTGAACATCAAAAGGAATCTAAGTACAATGTTTCTCAGAGAAGGACAGCATGCCTAACTATTATGCCATTTTATAATATCTACTGTATTTATTTAGATGCTGTTAATCTCTGGATGACAGACTAGTATCTGAAAGACCTTGGCAGGCTAAATCACTACATAAAAACCTTAGAATTAAAAATTTAGCAGGAACGAATATATAGAGTTCTATCATCATATCTAAAAATCAGCTGTAGTATAAGTACAGGATAAGGAAGACATAGTAGCTTAAAAGCAAATTCTGAGCAAAAACTGGGAAACTCTGGTTGACTTTAAGATCAATATAGGTCAATGATATCAAGTATGTAATAGAAATAATAATGCAATTGTAGAGTATAGGATGAGCTGAAAAAAGAAAGAAGGGGTTGGATTGCTTTACTGGTCATTGATTGACTTGGGAAATCATGGACAATGTGAGGCCCCACAAAGAGGAAGACCAAAAAAATTGAAAAGAGGGAACAGAAAAGAGGGAACAGCTTGATGAGGGTCCAGGGAAGTAGGTATAGAGATTACACATATTTAACCTAAAAAAAGACTTAAATCATACATGTTCAAATAGTTGAAAGACAGCCATAGACTTGGAATTAATTTGTAGTCTGTAATTCCTGAGGGCAAAGTGGAGACAAATGGTAAATGTTTAAAAGAACAGATTTCAGATAGCTATAAGATACTTTAAAATAAAAAGAAATTAGAGCTGTCAGAAATGAAATGAGCAATGACTAGAGGAACACTTGTTCATTATTGTGAAATATACATTTGTTGCCTTAAGTTACTGAGTTTGGAGGTAACTTGTTGCATAGCAATGGATAACAAACACAGATTCTGGATAGCAGGTAGTGTAGTATATTCCATTGTTATTCAAAATATTTGCTGCCTTTCCCTGAAGGAAAATTATACAATACTTCCCCTCTATCCATGTCAGGCTTAGCCATGTATGTAACTTGCAATGGCCGTCCCTGTGGTAGGATTATTCATCCCTTATAATAAGGAGATGATATGTGACTCACTTTTACCTAAACCATAGCAGGTACCGTCAACCCACAGTGACACGTAAAATGAGTGAAAAGAGGCCTCTGTATGAGCTACTGAAGTTTTAGTGTCATTTGTTACCATAAAATAATGTATGTCCTAACTGATGCAGGTTGCTGAACTTGACTAGAGAAGAATAATTATGGCGTGGGTATGAAATAGCATGTGCAAAGGTAAGGCAGCTGGACACGGCACAAGTCACGCACTGTCTGAGACACTGAAGGGGCTGATCTGGCTAACACAGAAGGTGCACGGCAGGGAGCTGCGAGATGTGGGTGGTTCAACTAAAGGGGTGGGGCGAGGCCACATCACGAAGGTGCCCGAATGTCAGGATACACAGTGTGTAGGATTGTCTAGACGTGTAAACTCTTAAGCAATAATAATAATAATAATAATAATAATAACAACAACAACAATAACAATATAGCATATATCAGGAAGATTACTCTTTAGCAACATAAAGGATTAAGACATAGGAATAGAATTTGGCTGTCTGCTAGTGAATAGATATAATATAATAATATTCATTACTATGAACAGCTAAATGTATTTGATATCTGTTGCCACAATAATGCTGCATAGCAAACAACGTCAAAACTCAGTGGCATGAAACAATAAACATTTACTTAGTTCATGAGTCTGTAAATCAGCTGGGTGGACTCGGCAGAGTTTGCACACATGTTTCTGAATCAGCTGGCTAACGGCTGATCTAGAGAATTACCTTAGCTGGAATAACTGGGGTAAATTGGTTCTACTCTGCTTCCTTTTTTAAAAATATATTATTGAGGTGAAATTCATGTAACACAAAACCAACCATTTTAAAGTGAACAATCCAATGGCATTCAAAATGAACCACCACCACCTCTATCCGGTTCCGAAAAGAATACCATCATTCCAGAGTAAAATCCCTTATACATTAAGCAATTTCTCCCCATTCCCCTCCCCCCCCAGGTCCTGGCAAGCACCAATCTACATTGTGTCTGTATGAATCTATTTTAGGTATTTCGCAGAAATAAAATCATACATCACCCTTTATTTCTGGCTTCCTCCACTTAGCATGTTTTCAAGGTTCATTTTCAAGGTTCATTAAAGCATTATCAGCACTTCATTCCTTTTCATGGCTGAATAATATGCCATTGCATGTATGTACCACATGTGTTCTACAGTCATCCTTGCACAGACCTTTGGTTTCTGGCTGTTGCTATTATCTATAATGCTGCTATAAATATGTATGCACATGGACTTGCTTGATTATGTTTTCAATTCTTTTGGGGTATATACCTAGGAGTGGAATTATAGGGCCATGCATTTGTCTATGTTTATCTGTGTTTATCTTTTGGAAGAACTGCCAAATTGTTTTCCAAAGAGGCTGAACCATTTTACATTTCCACAAGCAATATACAAGCAATTCTGGAGAGCAAATAATACAAGAAGACTAAGAATTGTGGAGGGGCCTTGACTAGGTGGCTTCACGCCTTGATGGTGCTTTAATATACAAGGACTTTGTGAGTTTTGTTTGCTTTTTAACCTTGGCGATGTCGAGCAGCTTATATTGGACCAAGTAGATAAACTTCCAGTTTTCTAGTTGTATTTTTACTTAAGAGCTTGTATATGGAACATAGGGAGGTCAGCCAGAAATTTTATAATAGGCAAGGGCTATATAAAATTTTAAGTGTGATGGGTCATGGCAACTAAATGCAGGTGGGACTGTTTTCCAATAGCCTTGGCCTTTGGAAAGTGCTGGCCAGGGAGGAGTGGATGATGGTTTTAGTATCCTGAGGAGGACTGTAAAAGCCCTAGCTCCCATAGCTGGTCATGCTTGCCTTTCTGTGAAGGCGGCTACAGCTTACTCCTAAACCCTTCAGTGAACTTTGCCTGTGACTGAAGGTAAGTATGAGATAAAGATTAGATTATTTTGGAAGGTTGAACAATGTTTGCTGCTTTTTTGTGTTGTATAGCCAAATCTGCAGGTCAAGACTTGAAAGTACAAGGTCTGTCCAGGAAGTATCCAGACGTGTAATGTGAAAAATGGAGGCATTTATTGAAGAAGATATAAAAACACTGTACATAGGACAATGATGCCTCAGTATCCTTCAAAGTTATGACCATAAGGAAATCTGGTTCATTGGTAGTGGTTTGAATCAAGTCATTAGCAACTGCAGCACAATGTTCCTTCTGATCTGGTAGCAGGAACTGTGGAACAAATTTTGCCACGACACATTTCATGCCAAGATCCTGTGTCAAAATCTCAGACACAGCAGTTTTGGGAATCCCCAGCTCAGCTTCTAGTTCTCGCACTGTCAGTTGCCAATCTTTGTTGATTGCAGCCCGTACACATTCAACATTCTCAGGTGTTCTGCTTGTTGCAGGCCACCCAGAATGTGGATCACTTTCAACAGATTTTCAACCATCTTTGAAGCATTTGTGCCACACTTTTATTTGTGCTGCACTCACTGCATCATCCCTGAAAGCCTTCTAAATCATCCAAATAGTTTCTGTGAAGAAATGTTCAACCTTAATGCAGAATTTGATGCAGATTTGTCATCAGTCTACTAGGTCAGTCATTTTGAATGCAATGGCCACACAGCACACATGCTCACTCAGTGGTGTCTACAGCCCCCCACTGACTAGTACAGTGAAGTTGTCACTGTTTGCACATGCACATTCTAGTCTGATCTCCTTGACTGCCAGGTTACACTGATGTCATGCAAACTGTTCTCATTATATTAAAGTGGTTGGACTTCTTCTGGATAGATCTTGTAAAGGGCAGCTGAGTTCTGCATGTACTGCAGTGTGGTTCTATCTTTAAATTGTCAATACCAGGCCAGATAGGCAGCATTGAATCCCCTGCCTCAAATTCTAATCTTCATTATGTTATTTAAAACTGCATTCTAGCCCCTGGCTGGTATAGCTCAGTGGATTGAACGTGGGCTGCAAACCAAAGTGTCGCAGGTTTGATTCCCAGTCAGGGCACATGCCTGGGTTGAGGCCCCAGCCCCCAGCAACCACATTTGATATCTCTCTCTCTCCCTCCCTTCCCTCTCTAAAAATAAATAAATAAAACCTTAAAAAAAAACACAAAAAACCCTGCATTCTAGGCCAGAAAAAACTTGTGGATGAGCTAATCTTGAAGTCACATAGCCTGTCCATAAGCTTTTAAAGTAACCTCAACCAACCAACCTAAGTTGGCTCTGAATTTATTTGTCACGTAAATGTTGCTCATAGTTCTAAATTTCAGAAACCCAAACTTCAGCTTCACGCACAAAAAGGTGGTAGATTTATTATAGGAACACTCTACTTTCTCCAGTTAAGGTAGAGAAACAACCTGATGAAAGTATTACAAATCTAGGAATAAGATTTGCTAAAAGAGTCAAGAAGAAAGGAAAGTGTTTTTAAAATAACTTCAATTTTACAGACACACAGATGTGGAGAACAAACTGATGGTTGTCGGAGGAGATGTGTGTGAAAATGGTGAAGGGGAATGGGAGGTACAAAGTTCCAGTCACAATTCATGAGCCACGGGGATCATGCACAGCATAGGGAAGACACTCGACAGTATTGTGAGAACGTGGTACGGTGACGGTGACTACCAGAGCTATTGCAGTGACCACTTTGTTAGGTACATAAACATTGAATAACCATTGTACACCTAACACTCACATAACATTGTATGTTGACTATAATTTTAAAACCATTTAAAATGAAATAAAATATGCTTCAATCCTATGATGAGAACACAGCAATGTATGCAGGGAAACAAGGAAAAGGAAGGCTTGTATGGCTGGAGACTGCCTTAGAACAAAGACAGCATCTGATCTTAGCATACACACTTTCAGATATGAGAAATATAAACTGACATCCTGAAGACCAGGGTTGAGCGTGCAAGGGATACACCCAAATCTACCTACTCTGAAAAAGGTTAATACAAAAAGAGAAAATATTTTAATTCTTACAAAATCAGAAAACAGTAACCGAGGCCCAGTGAAAACTCACAGGAATAAAAATAAGATCTTAGGGAACAAATTCAGAACAAACCCCCAGAGAAGCCAGAATCCCAAACACTAAAGAGATGGTTATGTTACAGATAAATTAAGTAAGAGAAATGGAAAAATCTCTTCGGAGGATGAGACCATTGTACAGAGTACACATAAAATCTGAACAAATTGGAGAAGGGCTGCTAGGAAGATTAGCATAAAATACTAAATAAAAAGTCTTTGGTGAACTCCAAAAATGTATGGGCCTACGATTTTAAAAAAGGCAATGGCAAGACGAATGATATTACAGGGATCCAAGCAGAACAACAACAGATCAAAGAGCCCAGATCTAAATTAGATGTTGGATGGTGGGAAAATACATCCTGGGTCCGATTATTTAACTCAGGGAGGTGAAAATGGATAAGACTGGTTTGAACAAAGGATGCTATTGACAAAGTTGGAACTTATTGACTTTATCTCTCTCACTATGAGAGACACTGCGAGAAGAATATCTGCAGGAATATGTTAGAAAAACACAAGTGTGGAGCAGAAAGCTAAGGGACACTAAGAGAAAAAAAGAGAAAGAACTCTGCTGCAGCAAACAGTGCAGCAAAAGCCGGTGCATGAAGGAAACTTTTCTGAAAGGAAGAGAGCACAGCAGAGCCAAATCCTGAACACTGCAGGAAACAAGGACAGAAACATGAACTCGAGTGTGTCTTCAGGAGGAAAGGGCAGTAGTATTGGTCCTCACTGGGCACCTAAGAAAATGAGCCTCAGCAACATGAACAGCTCATGAAAATCAGAAATTCACCAAAAGCTATTCTCCAATGGAAGCCAATATGGAGATGGAGCGGCGAAAGCTGAGCGGTGAAGTATGTTTCTTAAGCTTAAATAATTCTGTAACCACAGGTGATTGTTCCAGCAGCCACTGTGCCCCAGGATTGAAAGCAGTGCTCCCAAGACAAGGTGGACGCTGTGCCCCAAGAAAGGACCTATCCTCAGTCAGCACAGGGGGGGCAACACCATGGAACTCAGAGGGAAAAGGACATAAAGTTGTTGAGAATATTTCACAAAGGGGAAACACCAGTACATCGAATAAGTCTTTATGACTTTGCCACCAATGCAAATTTCCAAAGTTGCAAGAATGTAGCCTCGAAGGGACCTCTTTGAGAATAATAAAGGTAATATTAGCAGCAATAATCACAATGTTATATAATGCTTACCAAGTGTCAGGCACTTGTTTGAAGGGTTTCACATATAATTTGCTTAATCCTTACAACGGCCTATTAAGATAAGTACTCTAATCTCTAATTTACAGAGCAGAAAACTGACTCTCAGAGAAATAAAATAATCTGTCCAAGGTCAGACAATAAGTGGCACAACGGGAATTTGAACTCTGGCTCCAAACTCAGAGCACTTAACCAACATTTCATTCAGCCTCTTAGAGAGGAGACAGTAGACACTGGTCAATGTTTCCCTCAAGATAGTACGAAAGTACACAGTACTGTAGTTAATGCTTTGATGAGAGATTGCTTCCCAGTGAGTGATGTCACAGGTCATAGGCCCTGCTCAACAGCATAAATCAACTAGCATCTTGAATAAAGACTGACATAATGCTTTCTCTTCTGCGTCTCCCTTCCCTTAGTCTCTGCTATGGTCTCTGTCGGCAGTCCCGCGGGTCTGGATCGTGCCAAACATCGGGTCCCAGCATCATTTTGCTAGGAATGGCCACATTAGAAACTGAGGACCGGCTCCTGTTCTGAAGGTGCTGGTGTGGGGGCTGATGTTGTGATCATCTTTTGGGTCAGCTGGAAACAGGGCACATGACAAAGTTGGTGTAGACCCAGCTCAGATTCTGAGGTCCTGAGGGAGGGCACCCACCTCGGGGACCCAGACGGTAGCTCCTGGAGAAATTCCAGCTCAAACCAGGCATCCAGAAGCCATCTGGCTGACACCGGGACGAATAAAAATTAGACAGGACCTTCATTTCACTGAATTTTAACTTAAGGAGTTAAAAACTTTTACTGGGTTTCAACGTACAAAGGTGAGATTATTTAATTTTGGAATTTACTTCTGTGTAGACTTTAAATTTTTATTTTTAATTATTGGGGAATTTTTACACTTTGAATTTAATTTCTTCATGACAAAAATCAATAATGGGCAAGAGTTACCATTCAAATTCAGAGTATCTCTACATTATTTAAATTTTGGGATTGAAACGTGTTAATCCTGTCATTTGATCTCATTGCAGAATTTCTGAAGAACTTGTCAAAGAATGAATATACAGCTACTCGGGGCACTGTGGCTGGGCATAATTTGGGGTGGCAAATGGAACAGGAAATTAACATTCAGTGTTTAATAGCATGGCCTTGGAACCAATTTAATTAATGTGCTATTCTAACTTCGTATCTTCTAGGGTAAATTTCACATTACCCACCACGATCTGGATGGATCCACCCAGGAGCAGGGTGTGGTTATTGGAAGAGCAGACTCATAAAGTTCCCGAGAGACTTAAGCTCTTCCTCCCCGAGTGGGAGAGTGACTCCTCTGGTTCACCATATGCAATAATTAAGCCAAAGGAGTTATGAGAACAAAGAGCTGGGCCTTGTCAGGGGTGATAGAGTGTTACTATGTAACAACATCAAAATCTGGCCCTGACCATATGTGTTCTGCTGCGTTAATGTGCTTCAATAGCACCAACTAGCTCACATGTGATTGGTAAGTAGGGGAATGACATCAGTACGGTATGGAAGTTTGGTTGGTGAATTTGTGCCTTTTTCTCAGCAAACGAGGCCAAGACAGTAGGAGTAGAATTCTATCCTTTATCAAGAAAGACAAAAAGACCTTAGTACAGCTGCTGTTCTGGGGTTCCCTTCCCAGAAAGGTACACTCTCGGCCTTACATGTCTCTGTGGGAGTTTCACTTCTCTGTGGCCTCCTTAAAGACAGTGTCACTGGCCCTGGCTGGTGTGGCTCAGTGGGTTGAGCACAGTCTACACACCAAAAGGTCGCCGGCCTGGTTCCCAGTCAGGGCACATGTCTGGGTTGCCAGCCACAGCCCTGGGTTAGAAACAATAGATCCATGTTTCTCTCTCTCTCCCTTTCTCCCTCCCTTCCCCTTTCTCTAAAAATTAAATAAAGGTTTTTTAAAGATTAAAAAAAAAGAAAAGAAAAGAATGCCCCACTGGATCAATCCTCCAAGTGGATTTCCATCTGCCTGTCTCACACTTAAGTATTGGTTTGGTACAGTTTTAACACCCTCTGAAGCAGCACTCAGATGCCTACTCAGGCTGATTATATTATGTCCTAAATTAATAATTACTATTTTTAGTTAGCATTCTGGTTTTAAAGACGCATAGATTTTGAATGATCTTCCTCAACTCCATTTTATCCATAACCCTTTTATTTTGGTGGGAGTGATTTTGCAGAATGCACATTTAATGCATATATTATGCCCCAGCAGAAATGTTGTACTGGCATGTTGACCATATATAGGAATACAGCATCTTTACACAATGGGTAGTTGTCTTCTTCTATAGAAAGAATAGATCTACATAGGAGCCACAACCAAAGAACCTTTCCACATGTAACAAAATACATTGCTTTATTCAAGTCTTCTATTTAGAAATCTAAAACTATAAGCAATTTTCAAATCCTATGGGTTTGTAAAGGTTTTACTAGACTCAATAAAGTAAAGGGAATTTCATGTCATATCAAATATGTTTATTTCTCAAAGCATATGAGGAAAACTTGAAAGTATACCTAATTCCAGAGACAGACTCATAGATGGAGAACGGATGACAGCTAGTGGGGGTGGGGAATGGTTAGGGGTGGAGGGACTGAGCAAAAAGGAAAAAGGATTCATGGACATGGACAACAGTGTGGTGGCTGCTGCGGGTAGGAGGATATAAAGGGACTAAATGGTAATGAAAAAATACAATAAAGATTATATATTTAAAAAATAAAAAAGAAAGAAAACAACAAAAAAAGAAAGTATATCTAATTCCAAAAAAGAAGCAACAGATAGAAGATACATTTTCTGTGTGTATCCATTACTTTTAGTCCTTGGTGTGATTATGCTTCTAATGTATGCTTAAAAATAAAAATAATTGCTGTGATCTTAACATTCAACATTATTAAGTGACTTTTTCAGATCCAAAACAGAGCAAGCAGGCAAGCAAAAAACAGAAACAAAATACAAAAACATACAAAAAAAACCCTTATATATCAAATCAGAGTATTAGCATTTATCTATTTAAATTAAGAGATAACTTTTGCATAGCACTTGATCTTTCCTAAGTTGAAGTTCAGAAAACCATCAAACATAAAAGTTCAGGGATCTCAATCATGCGATATGCAAAATCACACTAACAAAGAAAAAAGAAATGCAAAAACCTAATGTTAAGTGAGTGGTATGCTACAGACTGGAAGTTCCTCCAACAGGATTAACTTCTCTGTGTTTTAAGTCCAGTGAATTTGTTATGCTCCCACATGTTAGTAGTTGCATAGGCTAATTTCAGCTGGCATGAGCTTTTATAAGTATGCAAAAACACAGGGTGAGGCACACATTAAAATGTGATAATAGCACACGTCTTGGACACATGAAGCATGAGGCATGAACCTTGAATGACTCTGGCATCCATGAAGTATCACACCTCAGAGTCAGAGACATTCTGTTTTGTTAAGCAATTTTGTTATTACCACATTTGGGAGGGGGGAAATCAAACCTCCAAAAAGAAATCTTTAATCTTAACCAGAGTACCTTATAGATTTCAATTCTAGCAATTAACTCAAATCTAAAATTTTAGGTGAGCTGGAAATAATTCAAAGCTAGATACAATCTTTACAAAATAAGTTATTTATTTATTTTATTAATGCATGTTTAAGGATTATAAAATATTGTTGATCATAAAGAAAAGTTTAGCCAGCATGATGGGGAAGGGGGATAAAATGGCAAAAAACCCAAAAAATCTTTAATAATGATACTCTCCCCACCCCTCAAAAAAATAAAAAATAAGGAAGGATTCCCTGAGTTAATGTGTCTTACAAGCAAATAACTATCTAATGCTCCTAGATAATGGGCATCTATAAGTGCTTTACAAACTTCAGATGAAAACCCCTAATTAAAAGTAATTATCATATCTAACACAAATATTGAAAATGACTAAGAAAAATAGATTTATTTTCTAAATGCACACATATATGTACTCCTTAGAAAATAAATTTAAGTTCGGAACAAAAAGTATCAAAATATCACAGTGATCACTCAAGAGTATTAATCAAGAGTGTCAAAGCCAGGAAAGTTTGCTTTTACAGAGTACAAGAAAGGATGTTAGACAGAAAGGGGAGTATCCGGGACAGCCACACCCTAAAATGACTTTCAGTTGTCTTGCAGTTAGAGTCTGCCACTTTATATTTTGTTCTGGCAGGTGGAATTAAGGTTTCAGTGATGTGAGAGGCTCTTAACAGTGGCACATTTCACAGTGTTATTAGTAGCACTATTCAAATAATAGTGACTACTAATAAAGTAATAAAAAATAGATTTTAAAAAAGTAAAGCAATAGTAGTAATTATTATTAATAGTAATTTAATAGTAGCACACACGTGGAATTCATGATATTTTTGCTTTCAGAGACTAGAAAATCAGTGCCTTTAAGAAATAAAAATGGAGGTCTCCTATTTTTACAAAAATATACAATAAAATTGTGTTAAAGCACATATCAAAACTTCTGAAAAAACTTCTAGAAATTAGCCCAAATATTTTTTAAAATCTCTGAGCATACAGTAATACAATATTTCATTTTTCTTTTGAAAGCTTATACCAAAGAAATTAATAAATTATGAAAATGTATCACTTACTTTTGTTTATTAAGTTATGGTTTATGAAGGTTAAAATACCCATTGATTTCTTGAAAAATCTAAGCTTGCTTTGTGCTATGGAGTGAATGTGTGTGTTCCCCTGCCCCCCCAATTCGTATGTTAAAACCTCATCTCCAATGAGATGGTATTTGGAGGTGATTAGGTTATGAGGGTGGAGCCCTTCCGAATGGAATTAATGTCCTCCTACCAGAAACCCCAGAAATCACCCTTGCCTCTTTCGTCACATAAAGACACACTGAGGAGAATCAGGAAGCAGGGCCTCAACAGAAACAGAACCTACTGGTACCTTGGTCTGAGTACCAGCCTCCACAACTGGGAGAAATAAATGCTTGCTGTTGAACCCACTCAGTCTGTGGGGTGTTTAGGGTGGGAGGCAGGGATGGGTGGGGTGAGGGGGTGTGGTGGGGTGAAAATGGAGACAACTGTACTTGAACAACAATTAAAAAATAAGTAAATAGATAAATAGTAGCCCAAATGGACTAAAACATGATGAAATAAAAGATTCCCAACATTTTTATGCCCTTTCATGATTTCCCTTTGTGTAAGGAAGATATATTATTCATGTTAAGTTAAGCTCTTTTATTATATCTGTTTTCCTTTTAAGTGTATAAAGTAAAAACAAAAGTATATAAATACCTTTCATAATATTATCATATAGTTTACAAAATCTTTGCCACTTACCTTTTGAAATATCTTTAATTTTTCGGCCATACAAATCAAAGAGATATTTGGCTGGTGAATTTAGGTTCATTCTCGTTGTGCAAGCATCTAAAACCTATGCAGGAAAAAAAAGCCCTATAAATAATTTATCACAGTAAGCTCTGGCTAAATTAAATATACACTTAGAGTTCTTTCTACACTACATGGCTATTAAGAGTTGTGTTATAAAATGAAATTTAATGATTTATAAAATATTTCTAATATGTGAAATAAAAGGGCAGTTAAAATTGTTAGATGCCAATTATATTTTTAAGACACACAAATGTTAATAAAAAAGAGGAAGAAGATACAAGTATCAAAAAGTGGTTTACACACTATTTAATAAATGGTAGAAATCTTGAGGATTTTTATATTATTCTTGCTATGTTCTACATTTTCCATTAATTTTACAATAAGAGAATATTACTTTTTAAATTAGGTTTTAAGGTACTCTCTTTAGCTTAAATTTTTATAGTTATTATTATTATAGTTATTAGGAATAACTATATTCCTAATAAATTATAAATGTAGTCTGATCACAGTTCACCTTGATATTTATGTTGTCCAGGTTTTAAAAAATGGAATAAACCATATTTCAAGGTTTTCCATGAACCTGAGTCTCAAGAACTTTACTTTTAGTAGTTTCTAATATGCTAAACCTCTTTTCTTAATATTTTAATGTCTTCACTTGTTCTTGATGTAGACTTTGTAAAGGTGTAACAGTCACCTTTCCAACATCAGGGAAGACTTAAGCATCAGCTGGAGAGGCAGTTTTATTTGCACTGTGAGAAAAATTAAAGTAACAAGGAGGGTGGAAAGTATTAGGTAATCTAGGGCAGGTTTTATTAAGATTTTTGAAGTGACTCCCAAATCATGAGCTTGTCCTATTCATTTAAAAGTACATGATATATTCCAAATCCAAACTGAAAGTACTTTGTTTTCCATTTTCATTATTCATTGCTGTAATATGCTATTACAAGAACTGCTGAAGGACGATGTTTGTTATAGGATCATCTGGCGAAAAGGACACCTTCCCACTGCGGATATCACTGGCTCCATTCCTGCCCGCTTCCATCCCTACTATAAAAATGAAGCCCATAATCCTAGTCCCAGTCAAAGCAACTCATTTTCTTAGTGACAATGGACATATTTAAACAATTTAACGTGTATGTTGAGTTAAAGTTGTACTTTCCTTTCAGTGTGGAGAACTACTTTCAAACATCGTGACTGATCTGGTTTATCTAGTTCCTGCATCAAGTGCTTTGTTGCATTTAAAAGGCAAATATTTAACTGAGGGATTTGATTTAACCAAGTAGCCTTTACTGGACTATACGAGATATTCTCAGCCTTTATTCTAAGCCTACACATGACCAATCGTGTTCCCATGTGCCACATACTCCCACGGGCATTCACCAGATTGTGTGTTTCTCGCACACTAGCTGCAATCCAGAGCTTCGGGCAATTCTTCTGAAACTATGTACTACTGCTGTTTTTCTCCAAATCAAGAAGGTGTATCTATATGTGATTAAGGATGAAGTTGTAGGAATGATCTCGCACCCTTTAATTTATGAGGGAAATGTTCCTACTCTCAGTGCTCTACCTAGTCAAATAACAACATACTTGCAATGTCCTTCACATGCGACTCTGCACGCTGTCTTGGGGAGCACATCCACTGACCTCCGATCCGCCTACCTGGAGTGTGTCAATGCAGGAGTTCACTTCCTGACCAGCGCCATGTGTCCTCACAAGTCAGGCACGATGCTCCCTAACTTGGAACAGCTCCTGTGTTGTCGCTGTCCCTACCACTCTCTAGCCCCCTTGGCTCGGATTGGTCTTTGCCACCCAATCAAAGACCTTCCAAGTCCCAACCCTGAGACTCTCTAAAGGTTGAATATCAGTCTTCCTGCCTTCCCTCCCACTCTCCTGGGTCAATGTCTTTAGTGGCTGCTACACGCAAGTTTACATAGGACTCTTTTCCCATGAATCCTAATTCAACCCTAGATAAACCAGCCCATGAATTGAAGCATTTACTAAACGTGCTTGAAACACAATATGCAAAATATACAAGAGAAGGTATCAGGAGGATAAACTGGAGTTTTGTTTGCAACTTCAGGTAGAAAGAGTGGAACATATTAACTGAGAGTGGCATAGGATCCACCCTTACTGTTTTCTTCTAATACTGTAACACAGTTGGTCTCTAACTAGCAAAATTCTCCCATTGGTCGCTTTCTCCCATGTGACTTTGTGCCCAGAGAGTATCCCTTCACCACCACCACCGCCATGCTCATTGACAGAAACCCTTAAGGGAGAAAACTCAGTATGCATTCTCCCTTCGCCAATCATCTGTGCAAACTATTAAGGATCTACAGTCACTCCCACAGGCCCTTACCAGATGCAGCCCCCTCCTTAGGCTCCCCACATTCTCGATCTTCCCATTCTTTGTGTTTAGTTTTCAATCTCTTAATTTTACAAATCTATTATTTAAAAGTGAAGCGAAGCCCCTTTGTACAATTCATAGTCCCTAGTTACTGGTAAAGGTTCAAATATCTAAATATTCTCCAAAGTTATAATTTACTAATTAAACTAACTGAAATACGAGCTACTTAAAGATTGTCCCATTTACTTCAGTTAAAATCTCAATGATTTAAAATTTTATTTCAAATATTGCTACGTTTGAGTCTTAAATCATTCAAGTAAAAATCACATGGTTTTCTAACTCAAAGACTTCTTTTTCACCAATAAAAATGTTTGTGTGAGCCAGGTTTAAAGAGTTAAATGAGTTTAAAAATGGTCATTAGAAAATCAGATAGTAAAAATTAATAATGCATCAGCAACACTGTCACTCTCTCCTACTTTCAGAACATAAGACCCTTGCAGTGTTTAAGCAATGCCAGCCTTCACCAGTCGTGGTCTCAGAGTAAATTATCAGCGGTGTGAATTAGTATTAATATGTTTCTATCAAAAGACCTGAAAGGAGCCTATACTAACAAGGTTGTTCTGATATTTCACAATCGAAAAATAATGGAGCCATCTTCTTGTAATAGGTTAATTAAAAGCCATTTCCACTAATCTGTAACTGTCAAACTTGTTAAAATATTACTTTTACAAATTCACATTACATTAATTTCTTATAGTTTAGGTTGTGGAGAACCCTTCTGATACTGAAATTTCAAATCATCATGCTGTAAAGCCAGGCTCTTCTTGACAAGCACCCGGGAAGAGATCTTCCACAAACTCTTTTTAGTTTAATCTATTTGATTACAGTTCTAGGGGTCACCTCTAGCCCTGGGCAGATCTGGTGCGGTCTGCAGTTGCTGGAGTGACCACGGTGGAGGTGGTCTGGGTTTGGTTCATCACTCCCCATCCAAGGGAGACAGTATGCTTAGCTCGACACCCCTGGAGGCCAAGTGAGCCACACCAACAAGCCCTCAGATTCAACAATGCTGTCCTCCTCAAAGACAGAGAACCTAGTGATCTTTTAACAGGTTTTTATGAATCAATGCCCGGAAGTGTAAGCCCTGATTTGCACCTCCCTACATGCTCTCTTCCGCAGGGGGTCAGGAAACCACACGCTGTAGGCTAATTCTGGCCACAGCCTTTTTCTGTATGGCCTATGAGCTAAGAATTGTTTATATATTATTTTACTGTTAAGAACTAATAAAAAGAAAAATAATATTTTGTCACATTGTCACCGTATGTGAAATTCAAATTTTGGAGCCCATAAATAAAGTCTTGTTGGAAAACAGCCACACTGTTCATTTTGGTACTTTCTATGGCTGTTTTCACGCTACAGCAACGGAGCTGAGTAGCTACTAGAGACCCCAGGGTCCATAAAACCAAAAATATTTACTGTCCATGGCCCTTTACAGAAAGTTTGCCTACTCCCGGTCTACTGCATCATCATTCACATAAAGACTACCATGTTGACAAATCCAAAGGACATTTTCGTAATTGTCATTTACTTTCATCTTTGAATAACATTTGACCACTTCCTCTTTCTTTTAACCTTCTTTCCCCTTAAATTCTGAAATAGGATGATCCACTAAATTTCTCTCCTGGTTTTCTGCCTTCCTCAGACACCCGTTTACTTGAGTTCTGTAAAATCAGTCCTGGCCCTCTTCCTTCCCGCCTCACTCTAATTTCTTTCGTAAGGCAGTCTAGTCAGGGCCCCAGTGTTTCGTCTTCCTCTACATACTCACGACTTTCAAAATGATATGTCTACCCCTCAGCTCTCATCTGAGCTCCGATTATATAATACCTGTTCAGTATCTCCACATATAAACAGACCAAAGATCCCTCAAAGTCAACATGTCCAAGACTAAATCCCTGAGTCCCAGCTCTTCCCCTTCAAGTTCAGTCTTCTTTTGTATCATAGGGAAAAGGGCCTCCATCCATCCAGGGGTGCAAGCCAGAAACTCAAAGGGCATCCTTAATATTCTTAACACCTCACTGTCCTCACCCCTTGTATCCAAGTGATTATCAGGGCCTGTTGACTTTATCTTCTAAAAAGATCTTAGAAAGACACCCACTGTCTCCACTTATTTCTACTACCACACCCGGGTCCAGGCTCTCGTCATCTGTCACCAGGACTCCGACAGCAGGTAACTAACAGTGTCCCTGCATCTACCTGGCCCAACCAACGTGTCCTTCACTGTGCACCAAAGTGCTCAAAACATAAGTCTGGTTTACTCCCCCCTTCTGCTCCCAACTAAAACCTTTACACTCCTCACTGCTCTTTATAAGGGAAAAGGCAAAAATCACTACAATCACTAATCTGTCCTACAAAGCCACTTACTCCCTCATATACTCACCTTTCGTTTCATGGAATTTATCCGGCTCACTCTGGTTATGGAGTATTTTCACATGCTGAGCTCTCTGCTTGGAAAGGTTACCATCCTCAATATCTTTTATATGTACCCAGATAAACCCTGCTTATCACTTCTCAGAAAGACATTCTTGTGCTACCCGCTCCACAGTTAATAATGTGGTTATTTTACAACGGCCTTTCTCCACCACAAGGCTAAAGATTCCCTGCGAAGATGGGAGGATCGTGGCTCATTTCACCTTCCACTCTCTCCAGGTCCTTGGCAGACATCAGTAGTCATAAAAATATTATGAATTAATCAATGAGTAAAAGTTAATACAAATTATGTCTAATTTATATTGATTCCATCATAAATTTTATATTGTTAAGAGTCTGATCAATCTAGCGAATAGAATCTCAGACTGATTTTATAAAATTGTGCTATAACTAAAGGATTTGTAATTCTAGAAAAAAAAAATTCAAATAAAACTAATTCTTTTTAGTACCAGACCACTGACCCTATCCTGTCCTTAGGAAATAAAATTTACAAACCTCTTCACATGTATACCAATGTTCTTGGTTGCCTTCCCAATACCCACCCTCTACCTCATCCTTGCTCTCCTGATTCTGTTCAGTGGTTCGCCCTTGCCCCTTTTAACAAAAGAAGGCTACAGCTTTCTTGACTGATCTAAGTTAACTATGGTGGTCCTGTGTCCCTCATCAGTTTGGAGGTGGATACATAATCTAGTTGCAGCCAATGAGACATGAGAAGGGGCTTCTAAAACAGGCTTCTTCAGTCATATGGAAGGAATGACCCCGTTCTGCTTCTGGACAGAGTTGTACTTGGCAAGGTAGCAGCCATCCTGTAGTCAGTGCACAAAAGAGCACAGAATATAAAACATTACAGAGAATGTCACTAGAGTCCTGTCAGACTGTGTGTGGAACTGCCCTATTGTTGGATTTCTTTTTCTTTTTACCGAAGTCTTTTTAAATGAGGATTTTTCTGTTTTTTGCAGATGGTGTCATCTTAACCTATAGACAAAAAAAAAATTGGCCCAGGTTCCTCAAATGAGAAAAATTGCTTTACTTAATAAGTATTTGTACAGAAAATGTAACTATTCACTATATAGACCCAAGAAGCAAGCCATTTAATTAACAACCTCCAGAAGAATTTTTGAAGAAATTTAGCAAGCTAAAAACTTTGAAAATGGATAATTATAAAATTAACTCACTGGAGTACTAAAAATATTTCACCATGGGCAATTAATTATATTTGTCTAGTAAAAGCTAACTACAATTTATCATGAATATTTTCAGAAAGGGAATTTGTTTTCATAGACTTTTTCTTTTGCTAACTAAAAGATTGTAAAATACATTATGAATTTTCAAAGAATTAAAATGTAATAAAATGTACTTGGCATAACCCTTGGCTAAGATCAACATTTTAAAATGACTTACAACAAGAATTATGATCATCATTTTTACCCTGAAGATGCTAGGAGATTAGGTTGAATTTATACCCATCTTATTAAATAGCTTAAAGGTACTTTCTGAATAAATCCTAAAGATAAATCTACTAGCTGGGTATTTATCTAATTCTTATAAAAGTACCTCATAGAATGCACACCAATTGAGTTATTTCCTCTTATTAGTAATGAACATGACTATGATTTGTAAAAGCAATCATATCTTGTGAATTTGAAATGTAGGTGTTCTAGCATTTTATTATTAAAATGTGAATGAGCCCTGGCTGGTGTGGCTCAGTGGACTGAGTGACAGCCTGTCAATTCCCAGTCAGGCTACGTGCCTGGGTTGCAGACCATGTCCATGGCTGGTCATGTGCAAGAGGCAACCAACTGATTGATGTTTCTCTCTCACATCACTCTTTTTCCTTCCTTCCCCTCACCCTAAAATATATAAATAAAATATTTTTAAAAATATGAATGAGAGGTAGATAATCAAGGGAGATATTTCTAAATAACCTATCAGTACACACTCCTTGGATATTTTATCCTTAACTGATCCCTTCTTAAGAATAACCAAATAGCCCTGACTGATGTGGCTCAGTGGGTTGGGCATCGACTCGCAAACCGAAAGGGTGCTATTTCAATTCCCGGTCAGAGCACATGCCTGGGTTGCAGGCCAGGTCCTGGGCTGGGGGAGTGCAAGAGGCAACCGATCTCTATTTCTTTTGCACACTGATGTCTCTCTCCCTCTCTTTCTCCCTCCCTTTCCCTCTCTCTAAAAATAAAAATCTTTTTTAAAAATTCTAAAAAAAATTAAATAGCCCCAATTACTTTTACATTTTTATAATTCTAATCTTGTAATTTTTGTTTGTTTTTTAAATCTTTATTTTGATGTATAATATACATGAAACAAACTGTATCTATTTTCAGTGCACCATTCGGCGCAGGTAGAAAAAGGTGTCTGTGTAACCACCAGCACAATCAAGATACAGAATATTCCCATCACTCTCCAAAGTTCCTCGCACTCTTTCCCAACCACAGTTCAGTCCTCTGAGCCCCAGGCATCCACTGTTCTGTCTGCCCTGCAGATTCATGTAAATGGAGTCAGATAGCATGTAATATTTTACTTCTGGCTTCTTTTTTATCACAGTGTTTGTTCCTTTTTATTGCTGAAGAGTATTCATTGGTACGAATATATCACAATTTGTTTATCCATTCACTTTATTGATGGACATTTTGGGGTTGTTTCTAGTTTGGGGCTATTATGAATATACCTATTCTGAAGTCTGTGTGTTGACATGTCTTATTTCTCTTGAGTAAATGCAACAGGTCCTCAGATAACGTACTTTTAGTCAACATTATAACATGGATGAGATGCACTAAGAACTTACCTCTTGTTTATATCAATTAGCCTATGGTAAAACTGGTTTCATTATATGCACTTTTGCTTCAAGTCGCTGGACCTATCAGCAGCATTAAGTGAGGGCTTACTGTACCTGGAAAAGGAATGCTAGAATGTGTAGTAAGTGTGCGTTTCTTCATAAGAAGTTGCCAGACTCGTTTGTAAAATGCCTGTATCATTTTGCACTCTCATTAGCTATATGTGAGACTTCCAGTAGCTCCAGACTTCACTATTTACAATATTAACAACACCCAGATTTACAACTTTTAGTATTATCAGTCTTTTTAAATTTTAGCCATTCTAGCCCTGGCTGGTGTAGCTCAGTGGATTAAGCGCAGGCTGCGAACCAAAGTGTCGATGGTTCGATTCCCAGCCAGGGTACAATGCCTGGGTTGCAGGCCATAATCCCCAGCAACCACACATTGATGTTTCTCTCTCTCTATCTCCCTCCCTTCCCTCTCTAAAAATAAATAAATAAAATCTTTTTAAAAAGTGAAATTAAATTTTAACTATTCTAATGTATGTGTGTTGTGGTAATTCATTGTGGATCTAATTTGCATTCTTTAACAATTAATAATGTTGAGCATCTATTTATGTGCTTATCATCAATTTCTATGTCTAGATTTTCCTCTACTTTAAAACCACCTGAAAAAGTCTATTTTGTATTTATGTCTTGAGAGTCATATATGAGTAATTCCCTAAATACTTACGTGGTTTTCCAGTAGTAACAGAGAAAAGTCACTATAATGAAATGCACTTACAAACAAATACTAGGGCTTATTTGCTTCTTCTCTGAGTCAGGCCCGCCACACACAGACCGCTCCCTTCCTGCTCACTCGCAGACATTCTCCTCTCCCTGGTTTCCCAGCTCCCTGCACCAGTTCTGATCTAGCAATCAGAGATCTGCCTTCCCATAACCATTTTGCTCTGTCACACAACTTATTTTCTTCCTCTTAAACCACATGAGTAGTATAGAACAAATAAGAAACGCATGACAATTTCTGTGAATTAGTAAGTTTGAAGTTTTTAGAACACAAGAACAAGAGTTCTCAAACTTTAGTCAGCCTATAATTCACTCGGAGATATTTGTTAAAATGCAAATTCCCAGGCCCCACACTGAAGAGATTCCTAATGCAACAGGCTTGGAGTGGGGCCCAGATGCCCAAACGTTAGAGAGCCCAGGTGATTCTGACGCAGGTGTTCTGTGGGTCGTACTTCGGAAACACTGAAGACTTTGCCTGCAATAAGTATATGTTGCCTTTAGGCAACAAAAGGGAATATTCTGTTCTCATTCCTTTTTCCAAAGTGAGGTGTACAGACCCCACGAGATTGGGCAAAACAACCCACTGAGGTAGGAATTGGATATTAGAATTATCTTCTTACTTTAAAAAACCTGTTTTATCAATGTTAAATAAAAGACGGACGTGGGAGAGAGAGAATGAGAATCAGAAAATAGACACCAGTGATAGGCAGAGGAAGTCAGAGGAAAGATAATTAAGTGCTAAATGATTTAGCAGACCAGCAACGTCAAAACTTAAGCTAGCAGAATAAACTTGCCCTGTATTGCAGAACCCCAGAAAGGCTCAGAAATTTGAGCCACCAGTGACTTCTAACAAGTGCGGCTGAAAACAAGTTGACTGTTTCTATAAAAAGCAGTTAAACCCCTAAACCCTTCCCCAACATCAAGCATTCAAGGCACCTAGATTTCTGCCATCGGAAAAGAAGGCAGGAGATCTGTTCTGTATAGAAGCTAAATCAGAGGAACTCTGCAATTAGAAGCACCAGGCAAATCAGAGTGTGATGGTATCTTACTAAAACAAGGGAAATTAAATTAAAATCTACATGTGGGAAGTGCAACTAATAGCCAGCCCCCTTCACCGCTTGGCTATTAACTCTCCAATTGGTAGATTCTATGTGGTGAAACTAATCAGCCCTGGAGAAAAGATCTACAGACACTGACAATTAGGGACCTTCCCCAACTTCCAAGATAAGGCCCAGCCTTTTAAGCACTCCCTGATGAAATCCAACCTTCCATAGGCACACCTGTGCTCAAGAGCTTTTCAATCAGCTCTTAGCTCTTCACTTTAAATATTGATGGAGGATTAACTCATCTTTAAGAAAAGCCTGTAACAGGAAAGAACAAAAACAAACACTCAAATGAAATAAGCAAGTACTTAGAGAAAACAGACAGCCCAGGGAGCAGAAGTTAAAAAAAAAAAAAAGTTCATTGGACTGGAAGGTAAAGATAAGGAAATCTCTCAGATAAAAAAAAAAGGGGGGGTTCAGAAGATCCAACAAATCAGAGTAGAAGAATCCCATAAAATCAGAACAGAAAAAGTAAAGTGAAAAAATTGCAAAAAAAAAAAAATTCAACAAAATGACTCATAAGAGAAGCATGAGACCTTTCAGTCTGAGTATCTAGCACATCTTGGAAAAACTTTTGAACTCTACGAACAAAGAGATGATTTTAAATGTTTTCAGAGAGGAAACATTAAGAGCAGGTCATCTACTAACGATAAGGTGTGGTACCAGACTTCTCAACAGCAACACTGGAAACCAGCAAGGAGCAATGGAATAATGTCTCTAGTGTTTAGTGGAAGGAATCATTTCCCCAAATCTCAAAATTTATGTTCTCTTCTCAAAAAGCCACTGGAATGTGTGCAAGATAAAGTAAATGAAAAAAGAGGAACACTAGGGAACAAAGAGAAAAGTCTTCAACACAGAGCAGGGGAAAGAGAATCACCCCAGGCGGAGAGGGAAGGGAGGCACCAGGACAGAGGTCAAAGGAAGAAACAGTTCAAACAGGAGGAGAGGACAGGGGTCTTTTTCACTTTTTTATTCATTACATTATCTTTCTCATTGTTCTCCTTCACCATTGAAATCCCATGCTATTAGTAATACTACATATAAAATGAGGCAGAAAACAAATATGCATATATATATATATATAAAATTATCAACTGCTGAGACAAAATAAATATTTCTCATAAAAGAGATGCTATTCTGGATAATACAAAAATCCACACAGTTCACTACCATTTCTGTGACAAAGGTTCTAAGAGATAATTGAGGAAACCCACCATGATGCTAACCTTAAAAAGTTATGTATCTAGAACAGATGTTTTCAGTCTCCATTTACTTTACATTTTGTTCCCACAAGGTTTTCTTTATATCTTTTTCAACCCACAGGTAGATCTGTTTAGCATATACCCAACAGTGACGCATGATTACTAAAACCATGTCAGCTAATTCTAAAACCATCTGATTCACGTTTCAAAGAATGGTCCATAGTTCTGGTAGTCCAAAGTTCAGTAAATAATTATGTTGCTGTGGCCCTCATTTCAAACTTCTTACTTACTGAACTTCCTAAAACAAATGGATTTCTGTTTGACTTTGCATTTGTGACTGAAATACAGTCATTTCCACTTGGCTTCATTCTGAGCTCAGAGGAGACTTTATGCTTTCACCACCTTATTTTACCAACCATCTTCAATAATTCTCTTATCCCACTGTAATAACCTTCACTGTATTAGAGGCCTTTACATTCTACTTCCTTTTCATATTACTCAGTTACATAAAAATTCTAAGTAACCTAAATTACTGCTTAAAACTTTTAGTAATCTAAAAAAAGCTACTAATCTCAATATTCCTGATAAAAAGAAAATGATTTGTATTCCTCCTATGAGTATCCCACATCTTTGTACCTATTACTAATTTGGAATTAAATCTATAAATACAGCATTATCCTGTGATTATCAACAAAGCTTTCAAAACTTAAATTTTTATTTACCAAATAATTACCTGGCCTTACTTTTTTCCCTCCAGAAGGTTCCACGACACCCAAGGCCTCATCTCTTTTACCTCATTCTTTTTTTTTTCCCCTCTACCTCATTCTTAAAAGTGATAATTGGACAAATATTTACAAATACAGTTATACTGACTCATTCCCTGAGTTTTATAAATTGTAAAATCTCTTTAAATTCTACAAACTGTAAGAAGAAAAAAAAATAAGCTGAAGAATTTCTTGATCATCCAGTTTTAAATAAATTGCTGTCTATAGCCAAAAAGCAAAATAGCAGTGACATTTTTATTTACACTCAACCTTTCATCTAAGAACATGTAATCTGTGACTATTACCCCAATTTTACCACCAAGGCATAGAATTACAGAGACTGAACCGAAGTGAACCCGAGTGGTTACCTACTCTAGCTTTCTATCTCCAAGAACGACTGCATTTGAACAATCCTAGGGCTACGTCCATCTTCTCTATTTTTCAAAAGCTCCAGGGAAGATGTTCCAACTTGCCTTAGCAATCTGCTCTGGTGTGTAACATCCCCTGTTTTACTCATAAGCCAAACCTGTAGATACGAAGGAAATCAAACCTGGTTTCCCAGCTTCTCAGTAAATGCCCTTACCCAGTTGTGATTGTAACACACCACAAAAAAATAAGGAAATGAGGAAAAAAGACACTTAGTAACAAAAACTTCCAGCATCTAGTGAACTATTCACCTGTTTCAAGCAGTAATTATTTTAAAAATAATCTGCTATCACAAAATGATTTATACCTATCTTGATTTCATAATAAATAGTTCCCACTAGTAAGAAAAAGAATTTCTAACTATTAGATGTATACTTATGAGTACTAAATATAAGAATGATAAATATTTATTGGGAACTCTCTGAGTACCACACATTGCTGTCTCTGAATAATACTACACTGAATCCTCATACTGATTCTATGAGACAGGCATTATTGTTACGCCATTTTTTAGATGAAGAAATTGAGGCTCAGAGAAGGTAAGTTATCCAAGGTCTCATAGTGAAAGATGAAGCCAGGATTAAAGCCTAAACAGGTTGATTATATTTTAATCTCTAATAAATATTTAATAAATATTAGCATTATTAGGCTGCTTTAAGCTTGGTTCAAAAATCCTTATCTGTAAAAAGGGGGATTTTTTTCATATTCTCATTAGTTCCCCCTTTTTTAATATAAACTATGATCTGGAAGATATAAGCACTTTCTAAAAACATGCACTTATGTAACAAGTAACACTTTAAAATTTGCTTTTTAAAGTGTGCTTGATCATTACATGATTTGTCTTAGGCCTATCAGATTTGCTTTTAAAAATATATGTACACTTCAACTGAATCTTAGTTATTTTGGGCTTTACTAATTCAAGAAGCAGGGGCACTTCTAGGTCTTATTTATTTGCAGATTTGAGTTTTGAGGCTAGGTTAGATTGGCTTCGATCTAAATATTCTATGCAATATTGTAACCGACTAGAATGTTTCATCAAATGTAAACACAACTTTTACTCGGTAAATAACCAACCATGTTAGCCAAATGATTTCCTGAAATATTGTTGCTTCATAAGGTAATTTATACTGTTATTACAATAAGTATAGTCCTAAACAGCTGAATTTTTGCGTTCTATATAATGCCTCCTTCACATTTTAGTTTTTTACTTGACACTGATATTTAGAAAGAAAAAAAAAACAGTACATTTCAAAAGCCATGAAAACTTTGAAATGTAATTTATACTCCGCTCTTTGGTGCAGAATTACCTTTCTCACCGTCTCCTTTCCCACTGCCAGCTCATGGCCGCCGTGCCCTTGGCCATTCTTAAAGAACAGAACTCGGACTGAGGTCTTCCCCGTAAGTCTCTTCATTCTGTTAGAAAGGACAGGCTTGGTTTTCCCTCTTTCGACTTCAGTAGGAAACATCAGCCCATTCATTGTCCAAGTTACTTTCTTCATTAACAACAGATGGTCTAGAAGAGAATTTTTTTTTAAAGTCAAGTCAATATTTGGCTTCAAAATTAAAAATGGACACATCGTGCTTCCCCTCCCCCTGTTGCCTATATCACGTACACTGGCCAGTCTCCATTCAGATGCTGGTTTTCTGAAATGCTACCACCAGCTTCCCACTAACCGTGACATAAGCTGTAGCAAGCTGTCTGCTCTGATAGCCTGCATAAATCATCATTTCTGAAGGGAACAGATGTTCAGGGTATGAAAGAGTAATACCACAATTTAGTCCTAATTAAAATTCACCTTAGCATGCCTCTATCACTGATCAGACGCACTGGGCCGAGAGGGTCCAGTGAAGGGGTCCAAGGTCCTTTGCTCACTACACAACAGTGGGGGTCCTGCACTTTTGTGTTCGTTAGGGTTGAGGAACGCATTTTTCTCTTTAATATAATTTATTATCCGTGTTGCTTTGAAGATGATGACCTCCAAATAGTAATCGTATACATAATTCTACCCTTGTGACTAGAACAAAGGTGACTTTTAGGACATTTTCGGTGAGAGATTCAAACTATTTCACTAAAAATGAAAACTAGTTTTCAATTAACAGGTTACTCTGACCTGTACATTTTCAAAGATGTGTGCAGGAATTTAAGTTTCAAAACTCCCCCCAGTGTTAATGGGAGTGCAACTAAATCACTATGTATGCCTTTGAAAATGTGAGGGCAGGAAAAGGAGGGCGGCGTGTTGCATGCTAAGCTGCTGCCAGTGTTCCTTTCTCTTCCAGAGGCTTCACTTCGTACGTGAATAATTTGCACCCGAGTTATTTATTGTATGTGTGCTTTCAGCTTATTTTCAATTACACTTCATTTTCACATAAATACAAAAATGCAATGATCGCTCTCATCTGTTTTTGATACGTCCTAATGAGAGGAATAAAATGTGTTTGTATATAACTGAAAACAGCAACAGTTGCTTGTCCAAAATTTCCAAATCACACTTCCCTCCTAGCACTTCCCTTGAAAGCAGCACGGCCTCTTTGAACTGGAAGTAGTACTTCACACAAAACCTACTAGTGTTGATATGAAATACACTCAAGTCATTGTAAATAATCTTCAAGTCTGAGAATGGTTACATTAAATAGTTAAAAATAAACACACTTGTCTTTCTGGACCTCTTTCTTGATTTTTTCGATGTCTTTCTCTCACACATATACACATGCATGCACACATGCCCCGTAGGCAGAAATACGAGCAAAACTTAAAGAATAAATGAAACTAAATTATACACATGCTTGAGCCTTCAAGAAGACAAAACATTTTTTACAGATATTCATTATTCTATCTTGTCATTTTGTAATCTAAAATTGGTAGGAACTAGGATTAGAATTATAAACTAGAGGTCAATGGGTTTATACATGCCCAAAAGAATTGAAAACAAGTACTTAACTAACTGACATGCACCCACACATTCAAAACAACACTATTCACAATGGCCAGAGGTGGAAACCAAATATTCACCAGTGAATAAATGAATAAACAAGTTGAATTTAAAAATATGAAAATTTGTATGCACATATAAGCAATGGAATATTATTTAGCAGTAAAAGAACAGATACATGGTACAATGCAGATGAATCTCAAAGCATGCTAAATCAAAGAAGGAAAACATAAAAGCTAATATATTAATTGTGTTTATATGAAATATTCAGAGGAGAATACAGACAGATGGTTTCCAGGGGCTAGGAAAATGAGGGAATGAGGAGAAATTTAATAGGTAAGAGGTTTTATGTTGGAATGATGGCAATGTTTTGTGCCTGCGTAGAGGTGGTGGTTGTACAACACTGCGAATGTATTAAATGCCACTGAATTGTTTGCTTTAAACTGATTAAATTTTTATGTGTATTTCTTAACAATATATAAAGAAGGAAGAGGAGAAGGAGGAGGGGGAAAACCACCAGAGCTTCTGAAAATGAAATTTAAAAATCTCTCACTGGGAAATAAAAGTTCAGAAATTCTTGCGGTTTGATAGGCGTTTACCCATAATCTGAATGCCCCCCAGATGCTTTGAATAGTGGAAAGGTCATAAACCTTAAAACTATGTTTGAATCTCAGCTCTGTTATTTAGTGACCCTAGATGAGTGACCCTACCATACATCTGAGTGTCTACATCATCTACAAAGTATCTAGTGAGTACCATTCCACAACCTGATGAGACAAGTGTCCTATGCTAAAGTACCTGACCCGTTGAAGTTACTCCATAAATATTTGCTTCTTCCCCCATGTCCCTGAAATCCTATGCCGATTATGGAACATTAGAGTATATTAACCATTACATTAGTCAGGGTCCAACTAGAAAAACAGTCTACTAGGAGCACTTGAGCAGGAGGGACTGACTACAGAGACTTGGTTATCTAGGTGATGGAAAAGACCGAGAAGCAACGAATGGACAGTGAGGCAACCCAAGATTAGCAACAGCAGGAAACCAAGGCCAGAGGGAGGAGGTGATGCAGGGCCCAGATCTAGGGAACCTTGCCCAAAAGGACTTTTTCCCCTTTTATGACTTAGAAAAGGGCCAGGGTTAGAGTGAGGCGAGTGAAGGGCACAAAACTCAAGGCAGTGCAAGCAGACGACCCTCAGAGTGAGCGTCTCCTCAGATTTTGTCCCGTAGGTGCTTCCCTCTCTCTCGCCCCAGTGCCGGCCGTGGCCTTGACTACATCTTTTATATGTAAAACTCCTTAAATTCCATTAACAATTATACTTACTATTAGCAAGATGCTGTTTTATACAATTTATAGATATTGACTCATGTAGTCCTTTCAACAATTTTCTGAGGCAGATATCATTATCCTCATTTACAGGTGAGGAAATCGAGGCACAGATAACCTGCCCAGGACCTTGCGGCTAGTGCACGGCAGCACTGGGCTGTGGACTCAGTTCTAGAAACTGTGCCCCTGTTCACTGTGCTATTCCGTCTCTGCCGTGTGTTTTCTGCCTGTATCCCAAATTCAATAAACCCAAAGCTTCGCATCTTTCCACACAAATTGATACACACTTCATAATTCTTATTTCTATCATGGTTATCCACTGGCTCAGAGAGATCTTAAACCCTTAACTCCTATTAATTTCTCGTCAGCCAATAGCTTATTCATTCAGTGATACTTGTTGGGTATCCACTCATCAATGTGCCGGGGTGACAGCTGTGAACAGGACAGAATAGCCTGTGCAGATCACAGCCTCTTGGGGTTGAGGCAGACTGTGAAAGGTCCCTCCAAGAGCTGACATCCGAGTAGAAAGGCCCCAGTGACGAGAAGTTAGTCCTATCAGCCCTGACTGGTGTGGCTTGGTTGGTTGAACATTGTCTTACAAGTGAAAGGTTGCTGGTTCGATTCCCAGTCAGGGCACAGCCTGGGTTATGGGCCACATCTCCACTTAGAGTGCATACAAGAGGCAACCAATTGATGCTTCCCTCACACATTGATGTTTCTCTCTTTCTTCCCCCCTCTCTAAAAGAAATATAAATAAAATCTTCAAAAAAAAAGGAAAGTAAGTAGTCATGAAAATCTGGGAAGATCATTTCAGGCAGCGTGAAAAATCAAGCACACAGTCTCTCAGGTGAGAATGAGTTTGGCGTGTGTGAGAAAGAAAAAATAAAGTTTGTGTGTAGAAAGGGGCCAGGTTGTGCCAGGATCAAGGTTTTGGATTTTATTCTGGAAAGGATGGGGAGCTATCAGACGCTCCTCAGCAGGGTACTGTATGAAGAACAGGCTACAACATAGAGTAAACGACACTGGTGGTGCCCTTCACCTCTCATATTCCTTTACCTTGGGCTAATACCCCCAAACTCCAGCTGCAGTGAGTCCCAGCCACCACTGCCTCACAGCTTCATCCTTCTCTTGAGAACCGGCTTCGGCTGAAAGGGGCCAGCGGCCTAGCCAGGAAAAGAGCCGATGAGCTCTTCCCTCCTACCTAGAGATGCAGCCCATAGCCAGTAACTGACGGACTGGGGGACACAGCAGCCAGTGTCCTTGCCTCAATGAGGGGCAGCTCTTAGTGGTGTGTTCCCCACTCTGGAGGGTGTTTCCCCGCCAGGCTGGAGCTAGATCTCAGCTGGGGACCAGCTTGGCCAAGCTTCTTCCTCTGCTGTATGCTGTTCCCCTCACTCGACTCCCAGAAGTTTTCCCTTACTAAGTCCCTTGCGCAAAACTCCCCACCTCGGGTTCTGCTTCTAGGGGAGGTGATCCCAGACAGAGTCAAAGAAGGGAAACCGAACTCTCAGCTATTTGTTCTTCACGGTACTATTAAAAGTGTCGTCATTCCTTCCCATTCCCAGCTGGTCCCACTGGCCATTTCTCTCTTGGCCTCCTATCATCCACAAGATCGTCCATTTTTCTTTGATCCTCCCCCGTGACATCTGACGTCCTATACTCCAATTACAGCTGAACTGTCATTGCCTGAAAAGAAATATTGGAGCCAGCTTTTGAAGCTTTCCACTAGTCGGTCAGCCTGTCGGCCTGTGTCTGTCAGGCGGTCAACAAAAACTGATCTGAGCCCATCCCATGTGCCAGACCATGTACAAGGAATAAGAAAATACACAGTCCCTTTCCTTAAACTTATTTCTAACAGAAGAGTTTCCAAACAGCCTGACACAATCCAAACTTCCTGGTTTTATCCTACCCTGATTCAAAGCCAATCTGTTAATTATTCCAAGTTCATTTTTAACTTCACCTATGTAGACTCAAGGCCTCCTCAAAAACCCAGTTTAAGACCCTCCCTTCCTGTTCCAGCCCACAATGGCCTTGAGAATTTACCGCATACCAGACACTGTGCTAGGTGCTAAGGAAAGAGCATAAACTATCTGGAATTTTTATGTAAATGTTGCATAAGTATATACCCTATTTCTGCTTCCATACTTAAACCTGTAGCAGGCAAGAATCGAGCCTGTATTTCTTATTCCTTTGCTCCAGGGTATAAGCAAGTTCACTACACATAATATAGTTATTGAATGTAAACTCTTCCTGTGCATTCAAATGCTCAGTTGATAGCAATTTTACTTCAGTTTTCATAACATACTGACTGTGCAAAATAAACTCGATTGCTTGCGTGTGTGTGCCTACCATCCTTATTCCCTACCTCCCCCGAGAATGAGCTTAAATATGATTGATCTACCACTTTGACGCTCATGGATGACCACAATGGCATAGAATTTCTTCAAGAAAAGGAGAAACCTTGCCAAGGAGAACTTCTTGGCCAACAGAGGTCTAGAAGGAGAGAAGTGCAGTAGAATAAACTCAAAGTATAGTTAAGATAAATTTTTATTTATTCCTCAAGACTTTATTTGGAAGTCACCTATCCGAGGAAGGTGTTTTCAGCTTGGACCCCCTCCTTTCTGCTCTTTGGGAGGACGTCCACCGCTGGACCCACCCCACTGTGCCGTCACTGTGCGCACGCTCGGCTAAGCCTGCGAAACTGGCATGTGGTGTAGGTGCTCAGGAAGTGCTGGATGAGTAAATGAATAATGCTACCCTTATTCCAACAAAACTTTACTCCAGTAAAGGGGATATATGCACAATTCCATCTGAAGATATTAACTCACTTAAAAATATGAGTCTAAAATAAAAACAAATCCATTTCTAAAGCTTGAAATAGGTTTTCTGAAAGACCTCTAAATGAACCTAGGAAAACCACATAATAAAGTAAACCTTAAAACAAATTTGAAAATATTTACAACATAAATTATATATAGTTTTTCAAAGCTACTCCTACTTTCCAGATCTTTGTTGATATTAATAAACATAAAAGGACTATTGAAAATATATAAAACTTTTTATATAAGATTTTAAGCCAACTTTTAGAGCAGCCTAATAAAATCATACTAATGATGACTACAGTGCAGTAATTAATATACTACAAAGGCAGTATAGCCTAGTGGTTGAGATCATGAAGTAGGACTTGAAGTATCCATGGAGCAGGCAAGAGAGAGACCGTACTCCAGGCACAATGCAGGTGTGTTGAGAGGAGCGTTGAGCGGAGAGTGAACACAGAGTGGTGTCGGGGGTCCAGGATGAACCACCCAGAGATGTGCCTCCGTGGGATGCGGACTACATTGAGCCAAAAGTAATGTGACCTTCAGGTTCAGGAGAAGCATGTGTGCCCCCCCATCCCCCTTAACTATTGGGTTGGCCTAAAAGTTTGTTTATTTTTTTCTGAACAATGGCTCTAGGAGTACTTAGTTGTCTTTAACTTCATTCAAAACAATTTTGTTAGACTGTATTGTGACAGCCGTCCTATCAGCAAGCATTAAGAAAGAAACAGCAGAATTGGTGAAATTTTTGCAGCCATTTCAATATTGAAGATAAAAGAAGATATGCAATAATTTCAGCATATTATGCTTTATTATTTCAAGGAAGGTAAAAATGCACCTGAAATGCAAAAATCAATTTGTGCAGTGTATGCAGAAGGTGCTGTGACTGACTGAAGGTGTCAGAAGTGGTTTGTGAAGGTTCTTGGTACTAATGACATCTTAGCCAAGTAACTCTTTGCTGTGGGGCTGTCTTATGCATTGGAAGGTATCAGCAGCCCCCCTGGCCTCTACCCACTAGAAGCCAGTAGCAGGAGATAGTTAATGTACTCAAAATATCCAAATCAATAAAGTTATTGGTGAAAATAAAAAATGTGTCTTTTAATTTTATGGGGAAAAAAACACACCAATATCCAGAAGAATTTGACTAAAAGCCCTTGCTCATAATAAGAGATTATCAGTGATAACTTCTTCTGAAGGACCCACAGAGCGGGGCAAACTTCTATTTACTAAATGTCTGCTGTCACCCTGCAGGGAGCCTTTGAGGTGCCCAGGGTGTACTACCTCGTCCCCGGCTCAGGATGTCCCACATACCTCAGTCCCACTGTCTGTCTCAGAACCTCTCATGTGCGTGGGGTCTCTGAGTCCCTCCTATGAGTGGGGTTCCCATGCCCACAATACTCATGTTTGATTTTCTCCTGTCAACCTGCCTCCTGTTGATTTAACTATTAACCAGCCAAAAAGAACCAGAGGAGGGAAAGGGAAATGTTCCCCCTTCCCCACAGTGGCCAGAGATGGAGCAAGGAAGATGGGAAATAGCCAGACTAGAGGCTTATACACAACACTAAGAAGTCCCATACACCCCCCAGAGCAGTCCATTACATCGCTTGTACAGGCGAGACTCTTGGAAAACATCTTCCTCGTGTTATGGCAAAAATCCACTTCCTACCACAGCAACATGCCTCAAAGTATGGGCCACGGGCCTCCTATGAGAACCTGTGGAAGAACCAGGGAACCACCTTGAGCGACACCAGGTGATTCTTCTGTATATCACAGCTCTAGGGACACACGCCTTCATATAAAGACATGTGGTTGAGGCTGACAACAAGGGTAAACATTCTGACATCCAGAGGTGAGAAGAAAAACAGCATCTGATACTTCCCTGCCAGCACTGAGAACCTGAGGATGCTCAGCAAAGACTTGAGTAGGTTTTGGCTCTGGTGAGGAAGAGGATTAATCTCAGAGGCTGGGAGCGGGTGGAAAGTAGAGGAATCAAATGATATAGGGAGGCAGGCCGAGTATTAAAAAAAAAACTTAACATCATCTCTAAACCTAGTTGGAACTTCTAGGAAAACATATTAGCCATGGCTAACAAATGCTTTCTACACCTCTGTCCTTAACTTTCCAGTTTCAAAACCCTGGCATCCCTCCCAGGGCTGAACCTCTCTGGGACCTTTGTAAGAATTAGAAAACAGCCTCCCACACACCCCCATGGTGGAATTAGCTCCATAGTCCTTCAGCTGTGCCCAACGGTGACCAGTGCCCTGAGCCTTCCCGAAGGTCATAGGATCCCCTCTTCCTTCCTTTCAGTAATAGTTAATAAGCACCAACTACATGCAAGAAATACAAAGACTGAGGGGAGAGAAACGGCAGGAAAGAGCACTTCTGAGAGGATGTGGCAAGGCTGAAAATCTGAGATCTATAGGTTTGTGGGAGAATCATTTACACCAGTGCTCCACTTCTGACCATTGTCTGGTCTCAGACAATCATTAGCATAACCATTAGCCTCTCTGCAATGTAATTATTCTTGGGCTGGCTTGCTCTGGCCCCCTGCCAAATGGAAACATTCACACATCTACATATGAATTTGGGGTAGGGGATTTTTAATATACTCTTTCTAAATGTCCACTCACTGTGGCCTGTTTGCAGGCCAGCAGGCTGCTCTGATGAGGTCTATTTTCTCCCCTCTCACCACCAGCTCCTGGGGATGTGGATGGTTCACCATGGTCCCTATTTCATTCGGTTCTTCATCCATCCACTGAACATTTGCTGAGTGTCTATTAACTACTAGGCCCTGCACTGGAAAATGATCATGAATCAAGGCAGCTGTGGTTTCTTTCCTAAGCAAACTTGGTCTAGAGGAAACAAGAGACATTTATTTCACCAGCAATTACAAATCCGATTACAAAAAGGGACACTGAGAATGCAGTGAGTGCTCATCCTTACTCGTGGGAGCTTCCACAGAGTGGGACCAAATACTATGCCTGCCTGTGCATGAATTTCAACAACAGGAGCCTTGGAGTTCCCTTTGGGTAATTCTTAAATCTCTACCTTGCTGATAGTAGTCTAAGCAAAGTCTCTGTCCTTATATACCCAACTGCCAAAGAAGGGGCCCTAGTCTCACCTTACCATGTTGTCCCCTCCTATAAATTTGCTGGTCACACCTAGTAGGTTCCAGAGCAATAGGATGAGATCTATCCCAGTTTTCCTCTTAGTCATTTCTCTCTAGAAAGTTGAGAGCCTATTGGGTGAGAATGGGATTGGAGGGCTACAAGCTAGTGAAGTTGTAAGGCTTTAAAAAAGCCTAGAAAATATTTCCCCAAAGGGTCATATCCCAGCTGTTCAGGGATTGCCAAGTCGTTCATACACTCACTCTCCTGCAGCACTCAGAGAATGTTATGCTCCAACCATAGTTTATATTTTATTTTGAAAAATCCACATCCAATTTTATTTTCATGAATTTGTTTATAACCAAATCATGGGAAAGAGAAAATACTTGCAAACTTGCTCCTGTGTTAAAAGGTCTATTAAAATATCATTACGTTTCCTTAATCTACTTTTTAAAAATGCCTCTCATCAAATTAAATAAAACTGTGTGCTTCCTGCATTGTAATTTTCTATTTTGCACATATCAGGCAAAGAAGAATATTGTCTTCTTCTGTCACCGGAATAAAAACAGCAAACTTGCAACTCCAAATCTATGAGCTTCTTAAAAATCTTATTTTTTAAAATGCATTCCCTTGTAGTTGGGTAACACACTTGAAAACGCATTAATGCTGACTGTCAGGTAGGTACAGTTAATGACATTAAATATGAACAAGCACACCATTTCATGATGCAAGATGAACTTCTAAAACATAAATGCTCTGACAGTAAGAAAACATACTGCTATATTCAATTACATCATCTGCTTAAAATACAATTGCTTCTATGTTTGGTAAATAGATTAAATCCAGGTCACATTCCTGAGTTCAACTGAGTTACTAGGCACTCCTTTCTCTCTAAATGCTTGTGCTCTTTGTTTCTGCATGTTCTTAAGTGTCATCGTTTATTGCTATAGGCGTGATGGCTATATTTAACTAATAATGACAGTGGTTGTCATTAGATTTTAACTCAGTAACACTAGTCTGACATATCATTTGAAGTATGTCTTCAATTTAAATTTGATTAAAATTACAAACGTCCCATCTATTGTGCCAATCAAAATGTTGTCATCCTTCCCCTGAACTTTTCTATGAACTTTCCTTTAAATAAGTTATGGCAGCTTAAAGTTAAGGCTAGCCTTGGGTCATAAACATACTTTAAAATATAACTCTTGGAATAGAAAAGAGCAAGGCCATTTGGGGCTCCTTTTATAAAAGGACTTGATTTTGACTCACACCCCAGAAAAAAATTCTCAAGGCAAAAAGCTCAAGACAGTGAGAGTTCAAAGGCTCTAATTCAGATTTTCATACCGTGTTGTACACACAAGTGCTTGGCAGGCATTTTAATTGGCTGTACGGATTTTTAAGATCTCAGGTGTATCAAATACCTTTGGTAGTAAAATCAGGCACTTGTGACAACCTGTATGAAAATATGGTGCAAATGCAATGTTGTAGGCACCTATTATATATATAGGAGGCTTTTACATATACCACCTTATTTACTCCTTATAATTATGCAATGAAGTGTACAGAATTAGGCTCAATCTATGTATGGATGAGGAAACTGAGGCTTAGAGAGGTTAGGTGAATTGCCCATCTTTAAACTGTAGTTTGCTTTCTTGACAGAAATGAAGAAAGTAGAGACAAATGCTTTTTGTTGTTGTTTTCTTAAATGCCAAGCCACTAGCTACTCTGGGGAGGTAGGAATGAATACAAAATTCTGATTAATAACCCTGGGATCTTAATAGTATGTGGAATCTTAGTTATGTTTATAGAATGCTATTGTCAGTATTCTCTCCAGACTAGGGGTTTATAGACATTTAATTTTCAAATAAATTATATTATTTCGAAAAACAAGACAATATCCAATAACTCTTTAATTACCTCTAGTTTATAGGTAAGGATGTTAAAGCACTGATCAAGACGCCCAAGGTCAAACAAGAGACACTAGAATCATACAAGATCATCTGACTTCAAGTCTAGTGTTCTTTTCACTACATAACACTGCATTTTTCATTCTCCTAACAGATGTCTGCAAACTTCAAAAACAAATGGTTTGAAAGGCAAAGCCCTCTGAAATAGTTACTGTAAAATATATAAGTGAATTCTCAGGTAAAGTAATAAGCAGGGTAAACAGACAATGGCCTAAAAGCTTGGATGTAAAGATCCCAGCAAATGCCTGCATCATTTTTAAAGTTGCCTCCTGGTTTCCATGACACTACGTATTCTTACAATAGCATCCTTTCTATGCTTTGTAACAACCACTACTGTCAATAAGTATCTTACTTAGCTCTTTATACACTTACTGTCTAGCGTTCCTTCCCTCTCACTAGAAGCTAAAGTCCGAGGGACCTTTGTCTTGTTCACACGGTTTCCTTAAGGTTGAGTGCGTTGCCTGGCACCTTGCACGAACTCAAAAGATACATGTTGAGGAAATGATTGAATATAAGTGGTCTCTTTTTAATTATTCCTCTGACTCCTTGGACAGGAAAAAATAATTTTTTATCTCTCACATACTCTTTCAGTCAGGGAGATATTCTGTCTACTCTCACCCATGCAGCAAACAATTCAAGTAATTAAGACAATATTTATAACTTGTAAGTTAATATTCTAGTGAGAATTAAAATGTATCAGATTTCACGAATAGAGGACTGACGGGCACAGACAATGGGGGATTGACTGCGGGAGTCGGGGAGCTGGGGTAGGGGAGAGCAAAGGGGGAAAAGGCGGGGCAACTGTAACTGAACAACAATAAAAAATATATCAAAAAGTAAAATTTCTCAGATTTCTTTGCAGCTGTGACATAAAGACCTTACCCAAAATTCTTAGGTCAGATGTGATTCTATGAATAAAACTTTTGGGATTGCAAAAAGTTCATATGATGTATGTGTGTCTATATATTATATATTATACATTATACATTATATATTATGCATTATACATTATATAGTATATATTAAATATTATATATTATGTGTGTATACATATATAACATATATTCATATGGCATGTGTATGTATAAAGAGAGAGAGATATAGAGATCTCCATACACTAATGGTGCATATATCATATATTATGTAATATGCCCAGCAAGGGTCAGGTAGCAACCTATAATCAAACACATGAATATGTCAAAAATTTAGATATTTCTCAATGATTTCATATTTTTGACAATATAAGAAGATGCTGCCACATGTATGTTCTAGACTTTCCTATTAGCTAAGGACATTTTTTTGGAGGGGGGTCTATTTCTTGCAATTATCTTTAAATCCACATCTATTATAGTAAGAATGCTCTGTACACTTATTATGAGGTTTAAAATTTTTGGAATCTGGAAATACAAAAATATATGCCTATAGTTTTACCCTCATTTGTAGAAATAAAAGAAGCCTGTGCTATCTCAGAAGAAAGTGTTTTCTCTACATAATGTCATTTTCCTGCTTTTGAGTATATGCAGCTAAGCAGGAGGCAAAATGGATTCACAAATAATCTCACCTAGTACATACACTATTCAAACAATAAGATAACAGAGAGTTTGGGAAAGCTCACTAAACTCCTGCTGTCTCTGCCTGAGTTTAGTAGTAGTCACTCTCTAGGTGAGCATCAGGAAGACCAGTATCAGCTGTAACAGGATGAAAGTAGCCTTCCGTGCCAGCAGCACTGTAGCTTTCATTGTCTGAAGATCCAGCAGCAAGAACAGCAAGTTGCAATGTGATGTGGAGAGTGGGCACTTCTTGAAACTCGTGCTTTTAACATAACCACTTAAAAATCAACCAATTCAGGAGACATAAAATAGAAGAATATATAATGTATAAAGCCAGGTTCATTAAACTAATGCATTTAAAAAAACAAAATATGACAGAACATTTCATTATTGACGCAGATACGAGAAAAAGTGTTATGCTGCTATTTATGATGTGTCTTGTGTGTCACGGAATTGAAATATTTCCAAATCATCAATAATTAAAATGATGAGAATCCATCATTTCACTGACATTTACTTCTACATGAAAAGATGGCCTATTTTAAATGTGCTCACACATATTCTTGTCAATCACAAGCTGTCACAGCAAATTATTTCATTTTGTAGATCACATGACAGCAGAAAATCTCTAGGTTTAAATTTAGATCTTAGGTGTAATATCAAGAACTCTTTTCATGGATTTTTTTTTCAGTGACTACATCTTCACAATAGAGTGTATAAAAGATGTAAAATCCGATTCATAATACTCAGTTACACTTCTGGTTAGCAAACCTCAGGACTTAAATGAATCACTGTACATGATAATTCTAAAAGCCAAATAGTAGAATAGGTTAGATAGGAAAACAATAGAAATATAAAACTAAAAACATTTCAAAATAATCAGAGATCCATACATTAAAAGCTGGACCTAATGAATTAGGTCCAAACAGGTTTTCCCCCCTCATCTTCTCTAAGGATTTGAAGCAACTGCAGGGCGTGAGCCATTTCTTATGCTAGGTTTGCACTGCCTAGCAGTTGTAAGGGAGCTGAACTCTTATAAACCCCATGAATCTAATGCAAGAATTTCCACTGTGCCACCATTAAGTAGAAGATTTAAGAAACTGAATACCTAAACTGCATGCCCATAAATCTGAAAACTTTTAAATGACTTTTCAAACAATCCATTAACTACATCTTCACAATTCTAGCAGAATCATTAATAAATTTTAGAATCTCCAAATGTCAGAATTATAAGACCTACAAAGACAGTTGATTATCATCAACGGTCTATAAAAATATTTGTTTCCCCCCATATACTATTAATCTTTCTGCTTAAGTATTCAACTTCAAAATGCAAGAATTATTCTAATATTGCATTTTAACAGGGAATGCTTCATGTCAGCTTTGACCTTGGCCTGACCTCTACAGAAAAGCTTTGTGTTTTGAGGTATGTGATGAATAGCTCTCTGGCTTTCCATTAAATCCAGTGCCACTGGTTGTCAACAGTGATGCTCAGAAGGGGTAGTAAAGTAGTTTAAACAATCAGAGGTATTTTCTAAACTAGTTAATTAAATATTAAATCTAGGCAGAAAAGAAAGTCAGAGATGTTCTGCACATATATTTCTACCTCAGCAAATCTGGAAGTACTTTAAGTGAGGCAATTTCATTATCTATACTGCTTTTCCAAAGAATAAGGAAACAATGAAGTATGGCTATATAAGGCCAAAATATACACAGGCTTATTTGGCCTTCCTGTGCCAGAAATGAAGTAAACTTTCCTTTGGAGGATGCGTTTGATTCACATTGTTGAATAGGGTTCTCAGTTTGAAGGATTTACACCTTATTTACCCAGTTTCTGTTCTTTCAAGACCAGGGCTTCTCTCCCTAGGCCAGGACTACACGTAGAGAAGGTCCTTAATAAATATTCATTGGCCTAAATTTAGATTAAAGTGCATTAAACTGAATTTAAAAATCAGAGATGAAAGAATAATGATAAAAAAGAAATCAGACCATCAGCCCTATTTTTCACCTGTGTCTGATCTATGCTAGTGCCTGGCACACACACTACGCTCTCAATGGATGTTTGCTGAATGAATGAAAATCAGTATATTGAAATAATGACCACTTACTGATACAAATGCCAGTTGGTTAATTGTATATAAAATATCCAAGCTCATTGAGAAACATAAAACAGTAACACCCAATTCTGCCAACTCTTTTATCCCTGTCTACCTTCAGAATGTTCAATTTTCCAACTTCTGAGGATGTTTCCTTACCCTAAATTAATCTACCAACTTCAAAGTTATTTATGCATGTTTTATTTTTATGGTACATTCAGGACAAGTTGACAAGTTATTGATTTATTTGTAAGACACATGCAGGAAGGGTAATTTTAACTTGAGTTGAAAAAGTGTATGGGGCATATACATGAAATATGTATATATATTTATATATGTGCACAAGATACACACATATATTATGAAATCTCCCCACATCCCTCTCAAGTTATCTAAATCAAGTTATACATGTACATTACCATGCATATATACACATATACATAATATTTATTTACATTTATATTCTCAATGTTCTGAAAGAAAGCAAACACCAACCTTTAAGCTTCTCTATGAGCTTAACTTAGATGAGTGGCTTTTTCCCCACTATACTCATCCCTAAGACTTTTTAATAGACATGTGATACGCTAGTCTGTGTCCAAGCTCACCTACAATTTCTTTTCTCCAAAGACAAGGCACATCTGCCACCTGCTCTACTCCGTGTCCCAGCAACAACTGTCGAGCAGCATAAAGATTGATTATCAGTCAAAAACCATTGCACAACACCAGATTTTGGTGGGTTAAGCTTGCTGATCCAGCAAGAGATGGTGTGAAATTTTCAGGAGTGTGTGCCAACATTTTGGTGCTAAAAGAACAGCAGTGCATGTCACAGTGAAACACAGCCAAAGATATGCAGACAAAGCAGAGAAGTTTTTGTTCTGGACTTGGCTTCAAAGGATAAAAGAGGAAAACAAAAAATAGGAGGAAATGAGTTTGTCCATTTAAAAATCATCCACCAAGCTTAGTCCTGTGTGTAACAATGTTATTTTAGGCACATACATCCAGGAAGTTTTCTAAGCTTAGCTGTAAACAATTTTTTATATTCATCTACAATACCATTATCATATGAAAGGCAAGTTATTTCTTATTAAAAATAATCAAGGTTCCTAAGAAAGCACTCGTTATATAAATATCTGAATATATAAAGCACTCAGAAACATTTACCCATAAACACTCATGCTTATATACAAGCAGATGATTAATGAATAAAAAATAAAGGCAGCCATGTCTGAAGTTAAAGCAAAAGCTGAAAATTACATGAGTCTATTCTATCATATAGGTAATTTTTACTGAGTATTGTAGCAACAAGTTTCTTTACAAGGGCCAAATTACCTTGAACTTTCTATTAAATTCAATAAATTATTTATTTCCTGATGATCAAGCATTATAAAAGAAAAAATCTTAGTATTATTTTATATAATAATATTAATAAAGAATTTTTATCACCTCAACTGCTATGAATTCCAGAATTACTTTTCATCTACTTATGCATTTACTGCCTAGACTTGCCTTTAGTTCACCAGCTTTATAGCACTTGCAGAAAAAAATTACTTGTAAAAAGGTATAAAATGCATACGGGAGTACAGCAGTTAGATACAGTAAATTCATATGCCAAAGTTGTTTCATTTAAATGCAATTACCATATACAGGACTTGATAACAGACTCTGGATATGACATTCTTGGAAGAATATTCTTAGCGTACTTTCATTTATTTCTTAAAATGTATTCTTTACCACTAAAAAAAAATGTTTTTTTATTTTAGAGAATCTCTACATTTCTAAAATGTTAGAAATAGTGCACTTTAAAAAAAACCTTACCTACAAATATGTCTAAAAATTATATATTTTTATGTTTATCTTTCATATATAATTCATATTATTAAAATTTATATTACATATATATTTCAAGGTAAAAAAGTCAAGCTGAAGCATTTACCTTATGAAAAATTTTATTAGGAAAATTACATGTATCTTAGAATTATGTGTTCATTACTGGCCACATTTTCATAATTATGTTAATGCCATCTGAAAAATGACCAAGAGAGTAGTAAATGAATAAATGATACTTGAAACTTTGAACTATTTTCTAAGAGAATAAATCTAATGAATTATGTCTGTTGGGTGTCACAGAAACTAAACAGTAAATTCAATAATCTGATTTAATTTATTATATTTTCACCATTTAACCTCCTGCAGGCTCCCTAATGTCTATTCAGATCTATATTAAATTAAGCACCAATGCTAATGAAGGGCAATAAACGTGGCTGTCAGTGGATTTTTCTTTCATTAACCACATTATCCTCTTACTGAGCTGTAAATGCGTAAACATTAGTTTTGTTAAACCATGCAAAAAAGACAGGATGGAAATCATTTTTTAATTGCATCCCTCAAGCAATTTACTGTATGTGGGGGTGGGAATTTCTTTTTCTTTTTTACCTTTAATTTTTTTGAATGGGTCTATAAAGGGCTCTCCCACAGAAACATAAACATCGGCTTCATGGGGTACATCCTCAGGTCTGAGGGCTTCGGTGCCGTCTGCCAGGAACACTCGTCGCGCGGCCTTGTTCAGACGCAGCTTCTCCGTGCACTCCTCCAGCAGCTGAAGACAGCAAGAGGTAAGAGAACGTGATTAACAACGAGGAAAGTAATACATTTCCATTAAACAAAAGGTGCTAACAATCAAAAGTGAAATTTGAGTCAACTGCCAGAGTTCACTGGAGTAACTTCACACACACAGTTATTTTCTAGTAGTTGAAAATAGACAAATAAAAGGTAAATGGTGGCACTAAGAATATCGAATGATTGTCTGAGTTCTTAAATGTTCTGTCAGTTACATGTTCTTATAATTCTACAAGATATAAATATATACAAGATATATTTAACTGAATATACTATTTATATATTGATGAAAAGGAAATGAAGTGCCTATGAGTTCTACATCTACATAAGCAATTTACATACTCATATTGCTTAGAAAAAAATTTTAACACAATAAATGTCATTTTTCTCATGTTTTGTATTATAAAGAGAGTAAAGGAAGAAATGAAGCACTGAAAACTTGTGAACACTAGTTACCAAGGAGATGGTTGGTGCAGTAACTTTGGCAAAGACTGTTCTAGACCCATTTCTGTAAGCTGTGGCTCTAATCACTCGGGGTTGAAGTTTCTGTCTTTGAGACATTCTGTCCCAGTTCTGAGCTGACTGAAATTTTGAAGAAGAGAATTCTGCAACTCTGAAGAGAAAAAAGGAGGTAGAAATCAATGCATGTTAACTAGTAAAAACACTCCAAAAGATATTATCCTGGATATTTTTTACAGCTATATGTCCAAATGATTATTTGTAAGTATTCTTCAAAAAACTTTTTATAATTGTATATAACTACTTCAGTATTTGAAAACATTCAACGTAGGATAAGTTTGCCAAAACTGTTCATGTAAAACACATACATCAGAATAAGGCCTTTCAATTATTTTACTTATAAAGTACCACAAAATTCATTTTTAAAAATTACAGTTATAAATTCTGATAGAAAGCAAAAGAAATAGTAATATGGTCTTAACATTATAAAATAGTAAGTGAAGAAATGCTCTTTTAAGTTTTCATGTTTATCAAAGTTCTTTGATTTCTTTAAAAAGATTTCAAATTCAAATAGATAACTAAATTTTTATTCCAAAGTTAATTGTAATTGCTTTCATTTCAAAGTGTTCAGAGGCAGTAAGAGATTCCTAAGTTTTTTTCTTCAGTCAAAACCAGTGTCAATCTTTATAATTTTCTCAGCAAATGTCCATGTAAATGACTACCATGTCAAATTTTTTACTTAAGAGTTCTCAAACTAATCCTGTTAGTTCTTAATGCCATGGAAGGCAAAGTAAACATTTTAAAATAAAACTCTAGGGAAATTAAAATCACAAAATATCCACCTATTTAAATACATGAAAATAATGGGAGTATCAGTTTCTTGGTTTGATTTTCATTTTACAAACATTTTATTCTATCCACAAACTCTTCGGTTAGAAGTTTATGATAAAAAGATCTATGATAACAACTTTGATGTGAAAATACAAAATATTGTTTTACAATAATTTCACTGCAATTTAATTTTATTTTAAAATACTGGTTAAATATCAAAAGCATACATTTCTATTTTTAAACAAATATCTGGTAAGCAAAGATATTTCATGGTCCTAGACTGACTTCTGCTCCAAATATTTTTTTCAGAGTTTCGTATTATCGGAGTTGAAGTATGCTTCATGTTTTCCACAAATGTAATCAACAACATTCTACTCTTATGCTCTCAAAGAAAACAACAAAAAAAAACAGAAACAAAACCCTAGAGACAGAGATGTGTTACATTTTAACATCTGAAACAGTCAACTGCATCATTACAAACCCTACTCAGAGGAAAAGTCTTCAACAGTTGGTTGAAAAGAACAGAGGACAGCTTTGATTACCTCAGTTGACCTGCCGGAGCCCTGACAGGTCTGCTTCTCTTGGAGGCTGATATAAAACAAGAATTGTTTTTACTGTTTGATTTGTAGCTCTCTGGGTCTGATATTTCATCACGGCTATGATCTGATGCTTTTTGATGTGTGGAGCAATCTTGGAGTCCTGACCCTTCTGATATTGCTGCTGAAAGCAAAAGTCTGTTGGGGCCAAACTGAGGCTGCAAATAATCTTCAGTAGTTTTAATTACTGCTTTTGCCTGGGATGACATTAACTCCGTGGAAGCAATAATCCATGGAAGAATATGGTGAATTGATTTGTAATCAGTTATTACGAGTGCCACATAATAACTAGTTTTGTTCTATGTGCTAGACAAAATACTGTACCTGTAGTCATTATTTTGTTTAATCTTTACAATATCCCTGGAAAGTAGGTACTATTGTTATCCCCACCTTCTAGATTTAAGACATTGTGGCTTAGAGAGGCTAATGAACTTGTCCAAGTACAGGGAGAAACTGAACACAAGCTTGTCCTAAGATAAAACCAATATTCATAACCATCAAACTTAATTACTTACTTAAAGAAGAAAGCTGGGTAACCCTTGAAATAATCTCAGTAAAATTTTTAAATTCTTAGATTAATTTATTAAACACTAGTACTCTGCTAAGTATTAGAAAATATAAAACTTAGCCCTGGCTGGCGTAGCTCAGTGGATTGAGCACAGGCTGCAAACCAAAGTGTCACAGGTTCAATTCCCAGTCAGGGCACATACCTGGATTGCAGGCCACAGCCCCCCAGCAACCGCACATTGATGTTTCTCTCTCTCTCTCTCTTTCTCCCTCCCTTCCCTCTCTAAAAAATAAATAAATAAAATCTTAAAAAAATATATAAAACTTAAAGAGGTGTGCCTCCTACCCTTGAGAAGCTTACAACCAACCCTTAATAAAGAGAGAATACATGTTAAATTAACCGCTTAGGATTATGGGTGTGAATTAACTTTAAACACAAAAGAGAATTCCCTGAAGGCAAATTTGTGTAGGCTGGAGTAAAGTTGGTGAAGGCTGCACAGCAGTCCTGAGATCAGGGTGACTAGCCCATCCTGGTTTGTTCAGGACTATCCTGGCTTTGGCACCGAAAGTCACACATCCTGAGTGTTTTAGGTGGTACAGGTCATTACCAGGATACACAGAAAGTTAAGAAAGTGAAGCCACTCCAGGAAGACACAAAGAGAACTAGAAATCTATCCACCGCTCTCTAAGACACACTGGTCACATAAGAGCCACTCTGGTAGACGGCCAGTTTCTGACTCAGTAGCTTCATCTTTCCTGTTCCTCTTCCTGTATCATTACCACCTCACCCACCTCTGTCTGCCTCCTCACGGAATCTGCTAACTTCCTCACGCGTCTCCCCATTTCTACTCCACCTTACTTTCTGCAGACTCTCCTGGCATGACGTACATTCAATTCCCCTGAAAGTTTAATTTCATCAGCAGCCAATAAAGGGCATTCATATTGGGTGGAACTCTCAAGCTAGGTGACCTCAAAAACCACTGGCAAGACTGTGGATGGCAAACTAACCATCTCTTGCCAAAAATACCTATGGATAGGACCACAGGATAACACGGTACAGAGGAGTTCCTGTAAGAAGGGCTCTCGGATGCCTCCCCAATAGGAGAACATAATCGGCAGAGGCTCGCATGGCCTCCTGCTACACTGAGATAAGCAGAAACGCTGTGCATTGATTGATTGAAAATGCTCACTAAAATACCTCACACAATTTAACTTACTACCAAATGCTTTTAAATTTAACAACTACTCAAAGGCTATTCTGATTATTGCAATTATTTTAATACAAATCATTCACTTCTAATCATAAAGAGAAGAATGTAATACTGCAATTGTTAGCCCAATCTTGAGCCATCTGGCCCAATAGTTTGTTGATAGTGTTGGCCCAACGGGATGTGTGTTGCAAGGTAGGATTATCCTAAGGCTCCCAGCATGATAATCCCATTGTTTTAATACAGGACTTTATCCCCTCAAAATCCTCCCATTTTTTTTTTTCTCAGTCTCTAATCATCACAAGAACAACAAGGTCCCTGAGAAGGTGCTGCCTCGTGGTGTTCCCAAACATGCCTGTGCTTGGGATGCCGTTACCGCTTAGTGCAGGGGTGGGGAGGAGAGACCCTTCTCTAACCCTACCCTCCATTGTGCGCTGCACCCTGATGTTGTAAGCAGAGTCCTAGAGTCTTCCTTGAACAGTCCCTTATAAGCTAAAAGCTTATAAGCTTTTAGCCCTTACTTGCTCAATTACATGTATTCAAACCCAGTCCAGAGGTCAGACAAGGGATAAATGGTATATCCTATGGATAAAAATAGTAACGATAATAAAAGCTAATACTTACATGGCACTTATTGTGACAATCACTGTTTTAAGCACATATAGCTTCACTTAATCCTCAAACAGTCCTATATTATTTTCCCCTTTTACATGTAAGTAAACTGAGGGGGCTTAAGTAACTTGCCAAAGGTCACAGAGCAGGCAGGTGTCAGAGACACGACTCAAATCCAGGTAGTTTGGCTGCACAGTCTCCGCACTTAACCATAGTCCTATGGTATTACTCTCATTAACACCAATACATCCTTACTTTCCATTAGTTAGAAAATCGAAATTGTTTTCAAAAAAGTTCAGGACAAAGGAGGGCTACAGGAAGGGGCACTGAAATTTAGAATATGGTAGGGCAACGGGGTGGTGGGCAAAGGAGGTTCATCTACTTTAGCAGCAGCAAACTGGTAGCGGCTCTTTAGTTAATATACGAGATCTGTCCAGAAGGTCTCCAGCCATGTAATATGAAAAATAGAGACATTTATTGAAGAAGATACAAGATACAAGAAGCATTGTGCATAGGACAATGATGCCTCAGTCCCCTTCAAAGTAGGCACCCTGGGATCTCATACAGTTCTCCCAGGTGCCATCAGCTGCCCCATCATATTTTCCTGGATCTCATCAATGGTCTGAAATCTCTTCCCTTAGAAAGATGATTTTAGTTTTGGGAAAAGTCAGAAGCTGCAGGGCACCAAACCTGGGCTGTAGGGTGGCTGAGTCACCGGGGTGATTTGATGTTTCACCAAAAAACTCTGCATGAGACATGATGCATGAGTGGGTGTGTTGTCCTGATGAAGCTGCCAATCACCACTTACCCATAGCTTTGGCCTTCTGAATCATCTGAATAGCTTCTATGGAGGAATGTTCAAGCTTAATGCAAAATTTGATGCAGATTTGTTCCTCTACTCACTTAGTCTGTTTGAATGCAGCGGCCACACAGCACACATGCTCACTCAGCATTGTCTATGACTCGCACTGACTAGTACAGTGAAGTCATCATTGTTCATGCATGTGCATTCCAGTCCACTCTCCTTCGCTGCCAGGTTACATTGATGTCTCACACAAACTGTTCTTGTTACATTAACAATGGCCGGACTTTTTCCAGACAGCCTTGTAGCTATATCTTGATTGTATTTAAGTAACCATAATTGTAGTATACCCATTTTTTTCTTTTTCTCTTGTTTCCCCCCACTTTTTTCCTTTAAAACATTCATTTTCTAGTCATGGCTGGTAGAGCTCAGTGGATTGAGTGTGGTCTGCAAACCAAAGGGTTGCCAGTTCAATTCCCAGTCTGAGCACATGCCTGGGTTATGGGCCAGACCCCCCAGTGGGGGCCACATGAGAGGCAGGCAAGCACACATTGATGTTTCTCTCTCTTTCTCCCTCCCTTCCTCTCTCTCTCTAAAAATAAATAAAATCTTAAAAAAATAAAGTTTCAATAAAAAAAAAACACATCCACTTTCCTCTGTGCAAAAATCTCTTAGAAATCCGATTTCATTCAGATTTTTTAAAGTGAACTGCCTCTACCTCCAGATTTCTATATAACTTCAGTTATCTCCTTCCAAAAGACAGTTTTGGCCATTTGAGAATTTAGCTTGTTTACATGTATATATTCACATAGTAATGTCCTTCAAGACTCCCTTTGTCTTTTAACTGAGATTTTAGCTTGTTTACACTGAATATATACTCACAGAGTTATCTCACCAAAACAGTCTTTGTCACTTAGTTGAAAACTTAGCTTGTAATCTGATTTGTTTTCAATTTTTCCTATCTGCTCTACGTTCCTTTATTTTTTACCTTTTCCCCTTTATTTTATCTTTCCTGTGCTCTTATGAATTATTAAATTTTATATTATAATTTATTTTAAAATGTACATTTTGTTATAGCTGTCTTTTATAAGATTTGAAAAGTTGTATGACAGTATTCCTGAACTTTTTTTCCAAACTGATACTAAATTTAGTTTAGTGCTATGGTCTTCATCTGAAGTCCCCATGGATGGGTGTAGGAATTCCACGTGAATTCCTGAAACCAATTGTTTTAGGAAATGGTCCTTCATCCAAAAAAAAGTATAATCTCACTTTGTCCTCACTTACTGATGAGGCTTTCTACCACTTGAGCTAATTTTATAAAACATATTCTATTTTTAACATCCCATGTCAGTCTTACTATTTTGTCCTGGAAACCTGCTAGGTCTCTACTGTAAATCTTTCATTACTGTATATCTGTAAATAATTCACATATACAGACTTCAAGCATTTCCTTCTTCAGTAAGATCTCCATGCTACCCACGTACATAGGAATGTACTTCCGTCCTGTGCACTGACGTCTGTTCTGGTAGATTTGATAGCTGGAATCACTATATCTCATTAATTATTTCCTGCCATGAAAATGCTAGACCTAAATTTCTTTCAAATATTTCAATTTATCATTGTTTTATTACTTTTACTACTTGTATAAAAGCATTTTTTCAGCCTGAAAACTAAGTCACTATATTAGGTTGGCACAAAAATATCAATCATATTACTTCAAAAATACTCCTTTTAGATTTGTATGTATTTATTTTTATAGAGAGGGGAGAGGAATGAGAAAGTGAGGGAGAGAAACATCAATTGGTTGCCTCTTGCACGCCTCCAACTGGGACCTGGCCTGCTACCCAGGCGTGTGCCTGACTGGTAATCAAACCAGCAACCTTTTGGTTCACAGGCGAGCTCTCAATACACTGAGCCACACCAGCCGGGGCAAAAAATATACATCTTTTAAAAGAATACCTATGTCTCTAATCTGTCAAATATCTTAGTTTTCTATTGCTGTGCAATGAATTACCACAAACTTAGTAGTAATAGGTGCTTAAGTGCTTAAAACAGCACCCATTTATTACTGCACAGTTTTCCCATATCAGGAGTCCGGGCAGTGCTCAGCTGGATCCTCTGCTCAGAATCTCAAAGTAACAAAATCAAGCTGCGAGCTGGGGTTATGATCTCATCGGATGCTCAGGGTCTTCTTCCAGGCTCGTTCAGGGTTTGCCAGACATTTGTTCCTGGTAGCTCCAGAACTCGTGGTGATGATCATCTTTGAGGCCAGCATGAACTCATTCACCTCTGACTTTTCTGACTCTCACCTCCAAACTCTCACTGAACAGTTGATCTGATTAGGTCAGGTCCACCCAGGATAACCTCCCATTTGATTAACTACAAAACAACCGGTTATGAACCTTAACTATATCTGCAAAAATCTCCTTTGCCATTTTATGTAACCTGATCATGGGTGTGACATCCCATCATACTCACCCACCCCACTCACGAAGAGGGGGTTATACCAGGCATACATACAGGGGGTGGGAAACTTGGGAACCATATTAAACTTCTGCCTACTATACTAACTATACAATTACTTAGGTTTTATTATCCATTTTTTACACCAAATTTAGATCTAGATGTTTTATTTTCCGGAAAATTCTAGTGTAATTACTTAAGATTATATTTTTACATTATATATATATATATATATATATATATATAAAATACACACACATACAGAGAGAGAAAGAGAAGCACTGATTGGTTGTTCCACTTATTTATGCATCCACTGCTTGATATTTGCATGTGTCCTGACCAGAGATCGAACCTGCAACCTTGGTGTACTGGGACAATACTCTAAGCAACTGAGCTATCTGGTCAGGGCCTCATTCAAGATATTTAAAAGAATGTGCCATAGATGCTGATGGAAAAGTCCAAAGTGGAGCTATAAAAATGTTTGAGATTATAACATTATTATTAAAATAAATTACTTCTTCAAAGTGGGTGTTTTAAGGGGGAGTGTTGGCAGATGCATTCACTTGGATATAAATGGCGGGGTATGTTTCTTTTAAAAAACATTAGCTACATTACTGCGGATTTAGTTTACTGTCAGTTATTGAAAAAAAAGACTATTTCTTTTAACAATTTGAATAATATTATTAGAAATTAGGTCATAAAAAAGATCAAGGAAAAAATGTGGTTATGTTTATATGTATATACAGAATACAAATATTTAAAATTTTATGTGTGCTTAGAGAAAATGAGTTAAGATATGTCAAAACTTAACCTTAAAGTAGTATGAATAAAAACTATTAGTTAACTTAAAAAGATCAAGTTTTAGGTAAATATATCTTTTAGACAACTTCTACATATGATACAATGGATATGATAAATCACAGAATTATATGCAAATGCATATTAAAAAATTAACTAAGCATGTATCTGTCAAATAGTGCTATGCCTCATCTAAATGTTGACTTTCCACTGTAACCAAACAGATTAGCAGGGATAGGTCTTATACATGTAGAATTTATAAGTCCCGTGATAACCCGGGCTCATGTTTAATTATGCTTTACTCTCTTTGGTTTTCACTTAATCTAATTTACAATTTTTGCTTCAAAGCAACAACCAAGTAAAGATGTGAGGTCTAAAAGTATAAGAAAATATGCTCAGGGAGGAGTATAAAAAAAGCAGATAAATAGACCATGGTTAGATTTAAGAGTGTGACTCTAATTTTGACAAGAGCCATTTTTCTTCTCATTTCCTTTGCTTTAATGGCATTAGTGAATCTTAGTGGCTTTTTAACAGCAATTTGAAGAAATATCCTAATAAAGCCATGCTTGTTTATCTCATATTCAAGGACTTCTAACAGCTGACGCTGCCCATCGCCCCCTGGAGTATCCCTCAGCTATGACTGCACCCCGTTGCCCTCCGTAGTTACCTGCATGCCCAACGGTGTTCACTCAGCAGATCTATACCTGTTACTGCACATCATTCAGTAAGTAAATATTTAAAAATTGTTAACCTAAACTCAGTGCTTATGTTTTCTAGAAACCTCTTCCATGATAACGATAATTGTCTAGTAGAAGAGACAATGTTAAACAAATAGTCACACATATTAATTTACAATTACTGGGATTAGTGCTATGAAGGAAAAGTCCTGGTTACTATAAGGGAGAAATTCAGAGGTTAGGGGTATAGAGAAAGCCTAAAAAACTGTTCAAGCTGAGAGGGCACAATAAGAGGAGTTAGCCCCACCAGATCCTAGTCAATCCTTACTCTAAATCAGGTCCTGTGTACAAACGGATACATTGTTTTGCATATTGGTATGTTCGTTTTGTGATTTCAAATGATTTCATATCCCATTCTGCAAGGGTAAGATCCTTGTTTTACATATTTTACACTTCCACAGGAACTCAACCAGACTGCTGTGCAGGTCTTATTCTGTGATAATTACGACATTGTGCAAAAATGTTATAAAATTGCTGACAAGAAATTAACACAATTTAAGAAATAAAATATAATAAGGCTCAAGCCAAGAGTTATGTCAGGTAATGCTCATTTTATCAGTCCCTGATTTTTATTAGATGACAACATTCAATCACATTTGAGGATTTGACCTCTTGAGATCCCCTTGGAAGGTAACCCTGATCAGCTCCAGGGAAGGAACCCTCAATGGTCTAACCCCAGTGATGGTAATTCCATTTCCCTTACCCCTTGCAGGTCAAGTAATCAGCTTGCCATTCCTTTTTGGCCAACAGGACGTGAGGAAAAGGCTTCAAGGTTTGTTGGGGAGGGGGGAGGGGTTTGTTGCCATAATAAAAAAAAAGATGTAAGTGATCAAACGTTCATCTTCTTTATTAGACATCTTGTTAAATGAAACTGTGATAAGGCATCTTTCGAGTAGGAGTCCTCAAACCCAAGAATCCAGCCAACATTCTGAAGATGGCAGCGGGAAAGAGACAAAAGAGCCAGGCTCTCCAGTAGTAACACTGCTGAACTGCTGAATTTAACCCTGGAACTGCCCTGTCGCTGAGGCTCTTCTTACATAAAATGATGACTATTCCTCCTTTTTAAAGTCACTTTTGGTTGAGTTTCCTGTTACTTTCTAATTGTAGCCTAACTTACACAAACAACTTTCTAATCATGTTTGCTTTACTTTTATTCAAAATCTAGGAATTCTGAATAATTTTAGAATGAGTTAAAATATAAACTAATATGATATTTTCTGAAAAGGCTATCTTACTTAATAGAAACTGTTTCACCAGAAATGTCAGCATAAGCATAACATGGCATGGAATTTTAAAAAATTTCTCCCTTTTTTGAAACACAAAGCCTCTTTGGTGAGCTATGATTTCTATGACAGAAATCTCCATGTGGCTAATAATTCTATTCATAAGCGGAAAGTGTGGCTACTTTGACAGATCATGGCTCAATAACAAACATGCAGGTCTAAGTTATCACACAGTTCGGATGTGAATGCAACAGCAGGATAATGACAGTTGCCAAGGATTTGTACTTGCTGTCGCTTCATACCAGTGTTGCCTGTCAAACTGTCTCTTTTTCTTATACAGAAGCCATAGAATTTTTATGGATAGCAATTACTTACGATATACAATGAAGTACATCAAATCTAACAACCAGTCTTTAGCCCATCATTATTTGGTACTCTTTTTGTTAAATGTAGTCAACCATTTTCATCTAAATTATTTATTTATACTGTATATTTGACAAGCATATATTTCTCGCTTTATATTCTTATGGCATTTAAACCTTGCCAAAGAGTTATTTTTTTTAATATTGTCATTTGTAAAACTTATCTTTATCCTATTACCATTTTAATAGTAATTAAACTCTCTAATTGGAATAAATACAAATAAGAAAATGTAAACATAAAGAAAATTGACCCTAAGTACATTCAGTAATAAATAGTCACCTTAAAATACTGGTGTAAAACCAATCAGAGAAATAACCCCATGTATGTCTGATGAGTGTAAACTTGTATAAAATCTCTGGGGTACACAAAGCGCAGGGATTTCATTAAACCTCACCCTACCCTTTCCCCAACTTCATGAGATGAATAACCTTTGAAGATATAAAAAAACTTTCTACAATTGTTAGGTAAAATGTGTTTTAAACATCATGGAGACTCAATAATAAAAATTAATAATTCATCCATATTTTATTTACAACACCAGAAGAAATTATAATTCTAGTTTGGCCTCGCTGTGTTGGTAAGCATATCTCAATTGATCTATCAGGACATATATCATCCTACCTACAGGAAAAAAACACTACTGTTCATGTGAAACTACAAAGGGATACAAATAAGGTATATTTAAAATCTAAAACTGTGGGGGTTTACAGATGTTATATATAAGTTTTCCAAAGGAAATTAAGTTTAAAAAAGAAACAGTCTTTTGACATTTTTAAAGGAAATAACGTATGAATGTTCAGATCTGTAGAGATTTTTTTAAGCTTAAAGGAAAATTCTGAAAAAAACTATGAACTAGCAAAAGTATAATTTGTTGGTAATGGAGGCTGAAAACAGTGGAGCTGTTACTTTGCTGCGTTCACTATTGCTGAGTCCCCCTCGCCCCCTTCTGCGACCCATTCCATGGTGGGGACCGACAGCTCACCTTTCGGATATTGAAATTGGGCTATATGACCAAATGTTTCCATTTCAGAGAAGACTCTAAGACTCATTCCAATTAAAAATACCCAGGATAACCAAAATGACATAAAACAGGGAGTAAATAGATTAGGCACAGTTTGTCTCCTTGAGAACTAGATTAAAAGAATGGATAAAAATCATGAAGTTACACCTTAGATGATCATCCGCTAAAAATCATTAAAACATTTTCTATGTGAGACAGAAAGATATTTTTTACAACATTCCCTTAATTTTAAAATGCAATTTTATTTGAAAGTCTTTCACTCAGCATTCAGAGACACCTTCTGCAAGTATAACGGAACTGCCCCTAGATACTTGTGAGCGGTAAGTGTTCGATTTTCCCATCCACGTCACCTGGGATGCATTAGACCACAGCTGGGTCTGAAAAGTTTACTACTGAGCTGCTTTCCTGGAGGTTGCCCCAGGAATGATGCTAGACTTTTCCAGCCATCTCGCCTCTTCGTGGTAAGTCGTGAAAGGGGGAAACACAGACCTTTGGCACAATATGTGGAACTCATTGACACTGTTGGTGATTGGTTGTCTTGGGGAAAGGACCCTGGCCCAGCAGTTTTCACTCTATTACAAGTCAATGTAGCTGAGAGTGATAGAGGGAAAAGAATGAAACAACACCAGAAAAAGAGAAGAGTGGGTGACGGAAATATAATAAACAGTAAATTAACAGCATCAGGTAATAAGGTGACTGATCACTGCATGGTTACAATTAATGGTTTTAACATATGCAGGCACATTTTATAAAGTGTACAGTTGCTAATTAGTGAAGAAAAGCACAATCTCTGTGATATAAGTAAAGGAACAACAAATTGACTATATTTTAATAATTGTTTCTCACAAAAAGATCGCAAAGATGGTAAAGGAAGAAAGGTGGCAAGGAAAACAAGAGCGAGACAAGAGAAGCTTCAACCTCGGTCAAAAGAGAAATGTCTTTACTCGCAGAGAAATCTGCCTCTCTCTGATAATCAGTTGGTGCAAACCGATCTTAGATAACCACTAGCCTTTAAGGACTTCACCCTTTTCCATTGAAACTCGTCATCATCTTTTTCATGGAAGTAAAAGGTCTCTGGGCATTGTCTTTGACTTTCCATTCGATTGTTTAAGAAGCAGGTTACTTCACTTTCTAGGTGCGTTATAATCGAAGCAGATGGTAACAGACAATAGCGACAGAAATGAAGTTTGGACTGAGACAACGAGATAACTGAAACAAACTATAAACAATCAAATGACAGGAAAGTGTCACACGAAAGACTGACATATAAAAAAATTAAAAGCCAGTTAAAGAGGCTCAGAATCAAAGAAAGATAATTGAGGGGGGGGACAGAAAAAAATGGAATAAACTAAATTAGTGCTACGGAAAAACAGTAAAGAATCTAGAAATACACAAAAGACAGCTGGAACAAAAAGTGAATGTAATACAATTTTGAAAAGAAAAATGGTAATAAATCCTAAAGGCAATAAAAATGGGCAAATACACATTTTATTAGCACTAGCATTTGTATAAAGGAATGCTTAAAAATTCTATTTTAAAATTTTTCCATTTCTTATTGGAAAAAACACTACCATGAGTGACACATTTCTAAATTACTGGATAATAATTTACTAAAAACTATCTAGCAATATATTTAGTGCACTGTGCAAATGATCTCATATGCTGCAAATATTCCTCAGAACTCAGAGGAATAAGGCAAAACAAAGATGAGAAAGCCCTGGCTGGCGTAGCTCAGTGGATTGGCACCAGGCTGCGAACCAAAGTGTCGCAGGTTTGATTCCCAGTCAGGGTACATGCCTGGGTTGCAGGCCATGACCCCCAGCAACCGCACATTGACATTTCTCTCTCCCTCTCTATCTCCCTCCCTTCCCTCTCTAAAAATAAATAGGTAAAACTTTAAAAAATAAAGATAGGAAAGAAAAAGAGAGGAAGGGAGAGAAACATCAGTGCGAGAGAGAAGCACGAACTGGTTGCCTCCCATACACGCCCCAGCCAGGGATCAAACCCCCACCTAGGTATGTGCCCTGACTGGGAATTGAACCCACAACCTTTCTGTTACAGGATGACACCCCAACCCACTAAGCCGCATCAGCCAGGGCCACTCTTCACTTTCTGATAGAGAAAAAAAACACAGGAAAAATATTTCTGTCTCCTCTGCTTTATATTTTGTACAAGTGCAGTAGAATATATTTCTAGCTGTGGACTTAGATCTATACGGATTCAGATCAGACCTTCTCTACTCACCAGCTGAGTGACCTTGTTTATGTTAATTAACTTCTCTAATTTGTTTCCTCACAGGTAAAATGGAGATTTTTAAAATATTATCTGCCTTATATTTATCCCATGTTTTTTTTTGAGAACTAAATGCATATAATTCAAGTTAACTGGCACATAGTAAATCTTATTTTCCCTGCATTATTGTTATTTTCACGATGCTACCTGTTCAAGTCAGATTCCAGTGATAAACTGTTAACTGCGACACCCATCTTTTACTTTCCGTAAAGCAGAAAGAATCGAAGGACTCTCACCCAGGCAACAACCTCTTAGCCCACCACATCTCTCAGTTATTACTCACATCAGGATCTCCACCAAATCTCGAGTATTTATGAGGACAACTTTCTAGAAGTGCTTTAACCCCTTCAGAATTCAGTTTAAGGTACTGAAATAATAATCTTACCTTGTTAAATCATTTGAAAGATATTTTAAATTGAGTGAAAGTTATCTCCATTGAAAGTGCCTTCAGAGTTGCTCTGCTGTGATACGTTCATGGCTATAGTCAAGGGCAATAAGGAAGACCAAGACAGTGCTGCTCTGTGATCTTCTCTTTCTACTTTTGACATTTTCAGCTAAGAATACGGAAGAATGTTATTCAATTTAAAACGTAAAATCCTCCTGGGTTATAAATGGAGGCTGGGCGTTAATCACAATCTACTTCTCATCTCGTTCTAGACTACACAGCAGTTGCTAAATGTGAAATCTCATTAGAAATAAACAGAGATGAGAGCCTACAGGAAGACAAAATCATAGATCTAAGGCATTGGTATAATTCTTCTTAAGAAAGGAAAAAATGTTAATTGGTTGCAAACTATTTTATTTTCTCTTGCTTGCTAGAAAAAACGCTTATTATACAAACATCATATAACATGAGAAATATGTTATTGAGAAGTGTGGCACAATACTTTCTTTCGGCCTGTCCCTCAGCCCTTACCTTCTGGAAATTACCTCCCTCCTGATTGTAGCGGGACTGGAAATTCTGAGGCCTTGCTTTCCAAGCAGGGAAGCGAGTGGGTCCAAGGCTAGAGAAACAAAGTGCCTTTCCTGAGACACAGCAATTGCTACATCAGGGTCCCCATGAAGAAGACCAAGTGGTCCTCTGTTCTCTGGGATTGCTAGCTGTACAAACAATGTATTGTAGCCAAAACAGATGAAGGCAAAAGAGAGATGAAGAGAGATTTAAAAAGTGAGAGATTCCTGATGACAATACTTGGATGCCTGAAACCAGCTGTTAAACACAACCACATCCATTTCCAGCCAAGATGGAGGCGTAGGCAAACACTCTTCGCCTCTGCGCACAACTACAGCCAAAATTACTAGATTACAAAACAAATTTCACCCAGATTCATTAGAAAATCCAGCCGTATGGAAGTCTAACAACCAAGGATTTAAAGAAGCCACATCCATCCAGATGGGTAGGAGGGCCGGAGGCATGGAGGGACAGCAGAATGGGTGGTCCCACATTCACATGTGCTGGATAAAAATCAGGAGGGATGCCTCAGGAGCGAGTGATCCCAGACCAGATCACCCAGCCCCGGGTTCCAGAGCCAGGAAGATAAGTCTCCATAATTTATAGCTACAAAAACCAGTGGGGGTTGGGACAGTGGAAGAAACTGTCCAATTTTAAAAAGACTCCTTTTAAAGGGTCTGCAATGGACTTAGGACTCACACAGGCCTACCCCCTCTGGGGTTCAGCACCAGGGCAACAGCTGAATGGGCACAAGTGGCATATGGACAGAAGGGGAGAAAGTGAGGTGATTGGCAAGGGGGCAAATGTCGGGGAGACAGCTTCTTCTTGGGTAATGTCCAGAGTCCAGGCAGCGGCATGGCCCCCTCTCTGAGCCCTCTCCCACACTGAGCCACAAAGCGGTGAAATGGTTGTCTTGCCCTGGTAACTACCTAAGGCTCCGCCCCACACAATTTATAGGTGCCTTTTTGACAACAGGCCATGCTACTAAGGGAGTCAAAGCCGCTCTACCTATAGAAACAAATACAGGGAGGCTGCCAACCTGAAGAGACAAACAAATATGGCCCAAATGAAAGAATGGAACAAAACTCCAAGGAAAGAACTACATTAAGTGGCGAAAAGCAACTATCAGATGCAGAGTTCAAAACACTGGTGATCAGGATGCTCAAAAGAAATCATTGGGTACTGCAATAGCATAAAAAAGACCCATGCAGAAATGAAGGTTACATTAAGTGAAATAAAAAAAATTCACAGGGCACCAACAGTGGAGGGGATGAAGCTTAGATTCAAATCAACAGTTTGGAACATAAGGAAGAAAAAAAGCATTCAATCAGAAAAGCAAGAAGAAAAAAGAATTCAGAATAACAAGAATAGAATAAGGAGCCTCTGGGACATCTCCAAATGTACGAACATCCAAATCATAGGGATGCCAGAAGGATAAAAGGAAGAGCAAGAAATTGAAAACTTATTTGAAAAAATAATGAAAGAAAATTTCCCCAGTCTGGTGAAGGACATAGACATTCAAGTCCAGGAAGCGCTGAAAGGCCCAAACAAGTTGTACCCAGAGAGGAACACACCAAAACACATCATAATTAAAATGCCACAGGTTACAGATAAAGAAAGAATCTTAGAAGCAGCAAGAGAAAAGGAGACAGTTACCTTCAAAGGAGTTCCCATAAAACTGTCAGCTGATTTCTCAAAAGAAACCTTACAGGCAAAAAGGGGCTGGAAAGAAGTATTCCAAGTCATGAAAAGCAAGGACCTGTATACAACCTAGATTACTCTATTCAGCAAAGCTATCATTTAGAATGGAAGGACAGATAAAGTACTTCCCAGATAAGGTAACACTAAAAAGAGTTCAACATCACTGAGTCGTTATTATATGGAAGGTCAAAGGGACTTATATAAGAAAAAGAAGATCAAACTATGAACATTAGTGGCAACAAATTCACAACTATCAACAACTGAACCTAAAAAACAAACTAAGCAAACAAGCAGAAGAGGAACAGAATCATAGGTATGAAGATCATCTGGAGGGTTATCAGCTGGGAGGGGAGAGGGGGAGAATGGGGGAAAAGGTGCAGGGATAAAGAAGTACAAATTAGCAGGTATGAAATAGACAGGGGACGTTAAGAATAGTATAGGAAATAGAGTAGCCAAATAACTTATATGCATGACCCATGGACATGAACTAAGGGAGGAATTGCTGGGGGGAATGGGGAGACCAGGTAGAGGGGGGCAAAAGGGAAAGATTGGGACAACAGTAATAGCATAATCAATACAATATATTTAAAAAACACATCTCAAGTTTACAGGGCAAGTGAGCCAACAGATTCCTTTTTTTGATTTGTTTCCTTAAGCTAGGAGCTGGGATTCTCGTTATTTGCAACCCAGCAATCTTGAGTAACAGACACAGACAACCTAAAATTTCTTAAGAATAAAACAATATGGCCATAAGAAATATCAAATATTGTTACAGGTTCCTTTCTAGGGTATAACTACCCACTCACAATGGTGATAAAAATGGCTACAAAGTCTCATCGTTAGTGTCCCAAGGCAACATGACACACTAAGGGAAGGCTGTAACTTCTAAGGCAATAAAAAAAAATACTTCTAACTTTTTACGGTTATTCTGAAATAAAAGCACTCCTTCGTCCACATATTCATGAACACCTATGGTGTATTTAGCATTGTTCAGGCACTTACAATTTTTTTAGGGAACAAAGCAGGAAAAAACTCTGCCCCTTTTGAATCTTACTGTACATTCTAGTGGGGACAGAGGATAAATAATACACAAAAGGAATAACTAAACTGTTAAGATATTAGGTGATAAATGCTTTGGGCAAAATGGAGCAAGGAAGGCAGACTGAGAGAATGAAGGTGGAGGGTGTTGCGATTTTTAATAGGATTGTCGGCACAGGCCTCGTTGAGGTGTTCGTATCTGGGCAAAGGCTTCAAAGAGGCACGGGAGTTAGCGGTCCGACATGCAGGGGTGAGAAGAGCGAGAAGGCCCTAAGGTGGGGAATAGATGAATAGAGGAGCGAGAGGGGATGCAATTGGGATACGGATAGAAAGGCAGTGGAGGGGTGGGGATAACATCAGGCCCTGCAGGGCACCACTAGGACACTGAGAGAACTGGAGAGCCCATGGAGTGTTTGGAGCACGAGAGTAATATGATTTGTTGAAAAGATAATGCGGCTGCTTTGTTAAAAAATACATCAAACGTATCAAAATAACTGCATTTGAATGTCCTGATTCGTCTATGTGTGAGTATCTTCTAGTACTTATATAAATTCTGTGGGGTGGAGACTGCGATTGTCTGCCAATATCCATCCCTTCCTTCATGATACTGGAATCCCTGATTTTTAACTGAGGCATACGGCTACCCAAAATAAAGACTATTTTCTGGTCTTCCTGGCAGCTAGGTGGGGCTATGTGAACAAGTCTGGCCGATAAAATACTCCTGGTCATGATCCATGCAAATACATTTGTTTTTCTTTTCCCTCCTTTGTGCTACCTAGAACGAAGACATGAAGGCTGGCTCTAGACTGATCATCTTTAACTCTGATGTGATGCTAGGAATGGAAGCCACGCCTCAAGGAGGGTAGGAGGAGTCTGAAGCTCTGACAACGCTGAGTTCTGTATGAACCCTGGAATACCTACCTCCAGACTTACATGAGAAGTAAACTTGTAGCTTCCTCAAAACAATGTTAATTTGGGTCTTTCTTGTGTGCAGTCAAACCTAACCCAGAAACACCTGATATCCCTTGAAATAAGTTACTTTCAAGAATGTGAAATACATGGCATTGGCTTAGAGTAAGAAGATAGAATGAACAGTAGGATTGTTAGGAATCTAAATTTAATCGAGAGTCCGGTAATTTGGGGCTTTGGGCCTTTCGACGCATCAAACTTGCACACTCACACGCACCAATCCCTTAGGTAAATCAGGTAATTTCCTCTATGTGTGTGTGTGTGTGTGTGTGTGTGTATTCTGTTGGAGCCAGAAAGACTTTCCTCAGGCATGGGCCAGTACAGCCATACAGATGAGGGATGCAGTGGCTGCATTAGCGGTGATGTGGGTCAGCAAGGAGCTACAGCAACCACAGCAGCACCACCACACCAGCAGTGCCAACAGACAGCTTCCACCGCCAGGGCTCTTCCTCGTTTGGGAGGGGGCATCTGGAGGATTTCCCTCTGAACTGTGATTAACTCCTAAGGTTCTTCGGTAATGTATAAGACACAGGAAGCTCAAAAAGTATGATACTCGACATGCTGTTAAAGAACTATAATTTAAACTCACAAGTATAATGGAGGAATGCATACCTAAAACATAAGAAAAAAATCAGGTCTTTCTCTGCCACTTTCTAGCTATTTAACCTTGGGTATTATAACCTTTCTGAGCTTGTTGTTCACTTACAAAACTCAGTTATTCACATGGTTTGAGGATTAAATAAAATGGTGAACGTGAAAGTGCTTGGTACATGGTAGATATTAAAAAAATGTCAGATGGATCTGAACCTATATCAGAGTGAGAGAAGTTATTTCTCTCTACATAGTTGAATAAGAGAGAGTACGTTTCCCTACCCAGCACTCCTCTGGTCCTCAGCTGGAGGCCAAAGGGCTGTTGGCCTTCACATTCTCCCTCTGCCTCTCAGCTTCTCCCAGCCGGAGGTCTGAGGTTGTCTTCTCAGGCTTTCAAAACAACTACTGCCTGTTCAAGTCTTTCATAGGTCAAGTCCTTCCTAATTAGGGAATGCTTATAAGTGAAAAATCCAGCTGTGTATAGCAAGGCAAAATTATATGATTAGAGAGAAAACCACCTTGAAAAATAGAATCCCTTGTTTTGTCCTGGTGTGTTCATTATATAATACAATTATTCAAAATTCAAAAATAAAATTTGCACTGAGCTACTTCAAAAATCTCTCTTGATGTATAGTAATAGTTTTACTTTTTACTTATGCATGCATGATTACAATCCTAATCTTCACCAAAGGAGGTAATCATTGTCGTGATGGGGATATATATTTTTCCACGTAAAATAGTTTCAGAGTGCTTTTAGGTGAGACGAGCTACGTAAGTGTGAAATCATTACCATAATTAAATGTAATATTTCTTCTATAATGTTACTATAAAAATAGTGTCATCCTCACTAAAAGTAGAACATATTAACAGGTTAAGCAGAATATGCAGAATACAATAGGCTTTCAGATAACACCCCTGCACATTACTAATTAAATGAGAACTATTGTTAAATAGAAATTAAAGAAATAAAGTGTTAATTTTAATTTGACACTAAATGCTATGATACTCTAGCAGAGCACAGAAAAAGGCACTGCCTTATGTTTTATTAACTCATGCGTAGTCTATTCACTGACACATTGAAAAAGCACTATTTTTTCTTTAGTTCCCATCTCTTAACCATTTCACATGAATATAAGCTCTCCTCTTAGGCTCGTGCCTAGATTTACTCTTTCACCCTGTTTTTCAAAAAGGCATTCGAGTACACAACGGCTGTGAGCCTGGCCTCTGGAGCCAGTGTCTGCGTTTGCATCCTCACTGCCCACTTACCAGCTGTGACAGTCAAGCCACAAAATCTCTTTGTACATTAGTTTCTCCATCTTTGTAACAGGGTTGAGAATAGTAGCCCCTTCATAAAGTTGATGTGCTAAGCACACAGTAGGTACCACGTGTCAGGTACTGAAAAAGAAGAGGCATGATAGTCTTCCAGTTGGGGCACTAAGTACCAATCACAGAGAGCACCTGGAGACTTCCCAAGGGGCTCGCAGATGTGCACAGGCCTAAGCAAGTCAGTTTCCAGATCCTTGCCTTCTATATATACTCTCCTAAAATGCATCCGTCCAAGAAGCTGCCTGTCCCAGCTACGGTTTGGTCTTATGAAGTCTCTCTTCTGTTGTTTTATAACAGAGCGGCATTTCTTTTATGCCCATTCCAGGGTCTCAAACCAAAGGACAACTCCACTATTCCCTTAATTAAGAAATTGAAAGTGTTCTCATCAATCCGTATCAATATACATATTTCCAATAAATTTTTCTTTGTGCATATTTAACAAATATCTAAAAATGGTAATACATTCATGCTACTTTGAATAACTGTGTACTAAAATAACTAGAATAAAAATTCAAATCCTGAGGGAATTTTTTTTAAGATTTTATTTATTTATTTTTAGAGAGGGAAGGGAGGGAGATAGAGAGAAACATCAATGTGCGGTTGCTGGGGGTCATGGCCTGCAACCCAGGCATGTACCCTGACTGGGAATCAAACCTGCGACACTTTGGTTCGCAGCCCGCGCTCAATCCACTGAGCTATGCCAGCCAGGGGGGAATTTTTCAATACATTTATGTATTTACAACCATAAGTTGTAAGGTATTTACACAGGACATTAAAAAAATTGTAGTTGCTATATGATAGAACGGTCTATAAAAAACTTTCAAGCATAAAAGATAAGACTTCATGGAAGAAATGAAGTAGAAATATAAGTTTAAGGAGAGAAAGAAAGAATGTAAAATTTCCAACTACTGAAGAACTTTGTTAAAGTTTTTTAATGTTTTATTTTTCCTGTTGAAACTTCAATGATATTTTTGCTTGTTTTTTTTCTAATAGCTGTACTTACACAATTACTCAAACTAAATGTACTCTGGTAAACCCAGTCTTCTACCTTTTGTCTCATTCTCTGCCACCAGAACTGTGGAGAGCAGAGCAGTTCCGGCATATTCTTATCACTGCATGATCCTGTCACCCACTGTTACGCTAAACAAGTTAAATTGACACCGATGAGGCATTTTTGTGGCCCTTCAAATTTGTTTTCCCTAAACAATTTTGCAAATCCTGATGCTATAATCCAGCCATTCATCAAATATTTATTAACTACTATTTCTGGTCTTGAAAAAAGACCATGGATTCAATGCTGAACAAGACCACAGGGTTCCTCCAGTGGTTGAATTTTCAATGCACTAAATGTAAAAACAAGTTAATGAACTTGTCTTATCAAAAATAGTACTTCAAGTGATAACAACAGGAGTTATTACAGAAATGCCCATATCAAGATTAGAAAAAAAAGTAGTTAAAAAACCTCATAATCTCCTATCCCAGAGTTAGTCACCATTATTCTTTCTGAATATTTGTTTTAGACTTTCACATACTAATTTATATTTTCTTTTCTTTAAATAAAAGTGTACCATATTAAACATACAGTTTATATACAGCTATGTTCACTTAATGATAATATTCCTGTTATTACATATTTGTTAAGAATATATTTTTGAATTACTTGCTTTTACTCTCCTAGTTCATTGATTTAAATGCTTCTAAATGTAAATAAACCTGTGGTTCTTGTCAAATCTTTGACCAACCTTTGAATAGTTTTTTAAAAAGTTATAGAAATTAAATTCCCGGATCAAAGTCTATGAACACTTTGATTTTAAGGCTGATGATGTGTATTTAAAAATAGAATAGCTTTTTAGAAATGTACCAATTTCTAAAACTATAAGAAATAGTATATAAAAGCTCATCTAATAGCACCCATGACTAAAACGAAATATTATTCTTGCCCTGGTTGGTGTAGCTCAGTGGATTGAGCATGGGACTGTGAACCAAAAGGTCACTAGTCCAGTTCCCAGTCAGGGCACATGCCTGGGCTGCGGGCCAGGTCCCCTGTGTGGGGTGTGTGAGAAGCAACCACACATTTATGTTTCTCTCCCTCTCTTTCTCCTTGCCTTCACCTAGCTTTAAAAATAAATAAATAAAATCTTTAAAAAAAAGAAATATTATTTTTAACCTTACTAATTTTAGAATAATTTTCTAACTGGTTGTAAAAATTTAATTTCTCAAATTACCATTATTTAATTGTTGCATCATATCAATACTCAAGGAGAAATATCAAGGGATAACCAGTGATATTTTATGGACTATAAATTATTTTAGTTTTACTTACAAAATCATTTAATTAAAAGAAAAATTCCTAAAATATAGAATATATAAATGTTAAACTTCTAAACAATTTAAAGATAACAGAGTTCAAAATATCTAATTAGCCCAATGCCACCTTTCCTATATACTTATGAGAAGATATCCAATTATCTTGAAAAAGGCAATTAAAACTAATATTAATAATCCTAATACTAGGACATGTTATAATTTATTTGATAATTACATTTCCCATAAAGATACTGTCAACATAGGTTGTGAAACTGCAGATCTACCCTGTTCACAAGTATCAGAGACAATGTGCTTACTATCCTGTTGTACTTCAAGGTTGTATTTCAGTTTTTCTTAACAGGTAATACGTGACACGAAACATATCTGATTTTATGCTTCGTGATTTCCATTCTAATGTTTAACATTAGGAAAGTATCTTTATGTATCACACATGTCAGAAAACAATTTAAATAATTGAACTAAGGAAAATAATAGCAACCATGCCTTTCATTTCAAATATGAAATATAAATCTTTTGTTCATAGATATTAAAGAACTATCTGTAAATGGAAATGCAAAGTACTTACATTTTTCTGACTTATGTAGCTAGCATTAAATATTTTGCCTGTTTTATCTTTTCAAAAATTTGTAATAAATCAAAATATTGTCATTAAAATAAGAAAAACCAAGAGACTACCTTTCAAGATTGACTTATGATTTTAAAAATTTATTATTTCTAATCTGTATTCTGCTTTTATAACAAGGAGAAGAATAAATGTAATTATGTTGATTTTAAAAACATACTACAGGAAAAGGTACCATTTAAGCCTAGCTGAAGTTTACATTATTTATTGCTATTTTTCTTCAAAAATATGCATTAGAATAAATATTTTTCTAAACATCAAAGTATATATAATACATGGTTCTGGCATATTAATTTTTTTTGAAAAGGTGCTCTGAATCCTAGACAACATAAATACTAGGCAGTGTGGTGGTTGCCATAGTAACAAGTAAATAGGAGCATAAAAATACATGTAATTTTTCAAATGTATACTTCTTCATAAATATGCATATTTCATAGGTAAAAGATTATTTAACACTTGTTTTAGCCCACCTGTTAGAGAGAGAAACACCTAATTCTTTAGAAATAAAAGATTATCATATTGCAATGGGGCAGGCTCAACAAAGTTTTTAAATGCTGTATGGAAGATCTTAAAGTGGTTTTTTTTGACATTTTACTTGTTTCCTTCTAATCTTTTTTTTTAAAGATTTTATTTATTTATTTTTAGAGAGGGAAGGGAGGGAAAGAGAGAGAGAAAGAAACATCAATGTGCAGTTGCTGGGGGTCATGGCCTGCAACCCAGGCATGTACCTGGGCATGTACTTTGGTTTGCAGTCCGTGCTCAATCCACTGAGCTACGCCAGCCAGGTGGAAGATCTTAACGTTTTTTTATGTCAATTTTCCAATATAAAGACTGGGGAAAACAAACTGTCATTCTATATTACTTTAATAGTAAGTTCTTTAGTCAGGGTAAAAATGCATAAACTTTTTTCCTCCCAAGCATTACATTTATTTTTATTTTGCATCAGATTATTCCTCACATGCACTAAATGTAGCACCTGACCACAGAAAGCTGAAAGCCCTTTTGATCACAAAGAAGCCAAAGAAGTTTAATGCTAGCCCATCAGTTACTCCTTGAGTAAGTGATCCAAAAATTTTTATACTGAAGTGCTAAATGCAGAGCTCAAAGAGTTCTTTTCTTTCTCCTCTCCCTTTATTAAAATACAATGTTCCTGTTTACAGGTATCCTGGAAGACACAGTCTATTGATCAAGTGTTCTGAATTTTATACTCACAACTTAAAAATGCTTAACATATATTTTATAAGGCTGGAGAGAGAGGCAGTTCTGGAAGCCATGATGTGACATTTGAAATCTCGTGAGAGGCACTGGTAAGCCCACCGAACGAGAACAGGAAAGCTGCTCAACAATTACGAGAAAACAAATCCTTCAACTCTCACTACATAAATTTGGAGTTCCGGTTTATTTCAATAACAATCTGATGATATTCTCCTGGAGTAAGAACTTAAAACTTTTAGAAGACCACTGTCTAGGCAGGGTGCCAAACACGCGGGGACAAAACAGCGCTGTAGGGCGCACCTGGCACCTCGGTAGCGAAGCCGTGCACTGTAGCAGCTCAGGACCTACTGAGCTGGCCTGCCACAGAAACGCCCTCATCAGGCACGTGCCTGATCCTACACTGTCGCTGAAAAGAAATCAGGCTTCCCCACCCCGAGGGGAGATAAGTTAAATTATAAGAGCTCCAAAGAAGAAACCGAAATAGTGGTCAAACATTTAAGACTGCGAAGATGGGACAGGTCACACGGATGACGTGACTACTGTTAAGGCAAAAGGCACATCACCTCTATTCCTGGTCTCCCCAGTAAACCTCAGCACCATTTCCTTCTGCTTTCACCACCTTAAAATAATGGAAAAATGTCTCTGGAGACTGCAAAAGGGAAAAAACATACCCATCTTTAAAATAAGGGGAAATGATTTTGGTAATTAGACAGCTTAGTTTAACCTGGGAACATGCAGTAACAAATTAAACAATCAATTAGTAACACCCAGAAGCTCATAAAATACTGGAAAACAACCAACACAATATCTGAAAAACCAAATATGCCAGATGAATTTAAGATCTTTTTCTGATAGAATGGCAGGTCATATTATCATGTTAAAAGTGAACAGTATAATCTATTTCAGTGTCGTAAGCCTTTTTATTCTATTCCCCAGTCCAGGATAAAAATAATTGGTTTGGGAAGAAAAGTATTTAAAAACTGGTTTCAATGCTAAACCAATGTATGTCAACACATTTTTCTCTTGAGGACCTGTTTCAGAACTAAGTTAGTATCTTTACTGATGACTAGTCAGGAATCTTGGCTTCCTTTATGTTTGAGTTCCACCGCATGATATCCCTGAGATCTCTGAAATTTAAAACATTTATTTCCTTAGTTTTCCTTCCAACTTGTTGACCTTGCTTTCTCCTAGGAATCTTAAATAACTTGTTGTTCAAGTAAGTGGTGCTATGTCAGAACAGGATGTAAACTCATTTTATGTGGAAATTTTAAGAGAGAAAGAGGGCCTACTTTAACAGTTTCATGGTCAAACAGCCAAGGTTCCTATGAACTCACAGGTAGCTGTTCCCTGTTATAGGAAAATTATGTAATATTTCTAAACCAATCCCTCTACAAACTCATAGGTAGCTGTTCTCTGTAATAGGAAAATTATGTTAAGATTTCTAAACCAATCCCTCTGAAGGAAGAAGTGGGGACTTTAGCCAAATGTCAAGTAGCTATGTTGGCTGATAGTACTTTAAAAGCAAAAAGACAGCCCTGTCTGGCATGGCTCTGAGCGCAGGCTGTGAACCAGGGGGTCTCCGGTTCGATCCCGGGTCAGGGCACATACTGTGGGTAGGGTCCCCAGTGGGGGCCATGTCAGAGGTGACCACACATTGATATTTCTCTCCCTCTCTTTCTCCTTCCCTAAAAATAAATAAATAAAATCTTTAAAAAAACAAAAAGCAGGAAGGCAAGGGAAGGAAAAGGAGTTGCGAGCGCTGGGACTCATCTTCCTGACTCTGTGAGTGTGCTAGTTGAAACTGCTCTGTAGATGGAGGCAGTCCCTGTGGAAGGAAATCTTAGTTGGGCATGAGCCATAAAGAATTCTATACTCAGAAACCTTAGCCATTAAAAATAGTATTAAATTAGACTATCAATTGCTAGGCTCTTGAACTTTTTTACTGATACTTTGCTTTTATCACGATACCTGACTTTTCCCTGAGTGTGTAATGAATTTCAGAAGGCTCTCCACACCTTTCCAGAACACAAAAAGTTCACTTATGAAGACCTGCCAATTTTACTTTTATATGTATAAAATGAAAACATATATAGCTGAACATAAAACAAGGAAACCATAGCAAAAAGATCCAAAAGAAGGACTGAATAAGGACTGAAGGACATAGTCTCATTGGTGAAATGAAATTCAACACAATTCATTAAGTATGTATTGATTCCCAACCAATACCTATAAGTAAGAGATACTAAAATATAAGTTAATTTATCAAATATATCTCTTAATGCCTTAAGAGATGTATGCCTTAAGTTTGCCAATTCTCTCTGCACTGAAAACTATGATCAAGATTCCGGACCAACCCTTGCTCTAAGTCCAAGACTGGGAACCAAGTAAGATCAGTATCTGAGTCCTGATTACAACAGGCTTAGCCTCATCTACCTAAAGCAAGAAACCAAGGAAGTGGGTATACTGTGGAATAAAACCAAAAGAACGGTTACAAATGACCTAAAAAAAAAATCTCCTGTTTACATCTGGTTAAACATTCTTGTCTTCTTCTTTTTCAGAACTACCTGATTTAACCCAAGATGTAAGATCTGTTCATAAGTTTATCTTTCTCGACATTGATATATCAGAATATTACATAGATACCAACAAAATTCACTATCTCATTTCCTAAATTAGATTTTTAAAATTCTGAACTTAAAATACCTATATGTACATAATATGATGGAATAATTTTTCATTTTCTTGTACTGAAATAAGAAAACATATTTAAGTTGCCCCCAATATAGCTAGAAACTAAATAAAATCAATTTAATATTCACAGAGATTAGCACTGGTGAATTGAATTTATACTACAAAAATAAAAAATCATATAGTCTTTCAAATTAATATATCTTACTGTCTTTCTCTAATGCTCCTACTTCACCTGCAGCACATCAGACAAGGTAATAATTTATGATAATCATATGAAAATATACAATTAATATTCATCACCTCTCATTCCTCATCACTTTAGATGATCAGTAATGCAGAGTGAAAATGCTGTCAGATTTCTAATTGCTTTGTAATGGGCTCGAAACAGGGAAATCATTAAAGGCAAACAATCTGTCATTTGTCTGTTACTTTAACTATCTATCACACAAAAAAACTCATTAAAGAAATTGCTAATGAGCTACAAAAGACTATACTCATGGTGCTTCTATAGTAGATTAAAAAGTAATACTATGAGATGCTTAAACCATTTTTAAAATGGTATTTTTGTGGAAATTCATCAGTGAAGATCTATTCTTCAGTATTTTTTTAAGCTGTGTGGTTTCATTATTTTGGCATCTAATCCATCATTGCAGAAATCCCTTTAGCATGTAAGACTTGTTTTTTGTCAGTCTCTAAATAATCGAAAGGTTGAAAGAAGAAGCTGAAATGCTAAATGTGTTTATTACTAGTAAACTGACTCAAGTAATAAAAATTAGTGCTATAGTAACCCTGATGCTAAATGCATGTTCACTATTGAAGTTGCAATGCTTCATTCATCTTCAATAATTCTATTATACAAATGTTATATGCAACTATTGAAACTGAGCATAATAACATTAAATTCTGCATAACATTTACTATGAAGTAAAATATTTCATAGTATTACTTCAAACAATTTTAAAGAGGAAGACAAATCATTTCTTTAAATGTCTACACCAAATTTCACATGTCTTATCAATGTTCCATTCTATATAAGATACTTTGTACCATATTTAAAAAACCATAATGACACTAATCTAGTTTTAAAAACAAATATACATATGAACAAATAATCCAGAAATGTTTTGTTAATTATATAGTCCAATTGTATTTATTTTAGAAAATTATGAAAGTAACACTTATTGTTTTTTATTTTCCTAAGGATGAATTAAATCATGTACTTATTTCCTACAACAAAACATAATCTTAGTAATCAAGCCAAACTTCTTTTAAATATGTAGACCCATTCATATCTATTGGAATACACACAAATTTATACACTGTAATGCAATGGCTTTTTTAGTCAGGTTCCATGATTTATACTAGTGAAATTCAAGCTAACTTTGAGAGGTTCCATAACACTCTGGAAACATCTTCATTATACTCTCTAATTGACTTAAACAGACTTCGTATCAACTGTTTAACACATTTTAACCCACAAATTAACACCCTTTGATCATTCAGATTAACCTTTCTTCTGTGAGTCAATTACATGACAAAACTAAAATAAGCTTTTAAAAAATATTCAGATTTAAAACCTAAAATGGAGAAGGGAGAAAAAAAATTTTTTTAAATAAAAGCATCTAAATGCATATCCCTCCACGGTTGGAAGAGACCATCACAAGGTTTCAAATTCCGAAGTGTCTGGAAAGCTCACAGAAAAGTCACAGTGATCATAAGAACAAAGAAAAAAGGGTAAAGAACTGAATAGGGGAAGTAATAAGTTGGCATTTCTAAATAATAAGCCCGTATTGCTAAAGAGAAACAGAAAATGGATTTTATACAGTATCTCTAATGGGTTCATGGAGAGATTAAACATCAGCTGTGAAGTTAGGAAGGCAGGAACAAATTCTCAGATAAGATAAAGACCTTCAGGAGGTCAGAAACAAGCTTGAAAGAACACTGACAAAAGGAAAACACAGCAACAGGTGCACCAGTGACATCTGTCTGTGCACCTCTTTGACTGTTGCTTAGTGCAGTGCCTTGCTCACACTGCACGAACGTTCACTGAGGATCACTGCTGCGAAGACAAAAGAGAGAACAGATCAAATGAAGACAACCAGCAAGGGGGGGAAAGGCAGAAATGAAAAACCATTTCTAAAAGATGAGGCAGGCTTCCTCATTAGGCTATCTAAAGCTTCATGATAATGTGCCAAAAACAAGAAAAAGAGAAGTTTCTCTAATGCTCGCCATTCATCTCTCACCACCACAGTCAAAGCATTGTTTCAACTCAACGTGTCCATACATCTCCCTGGATTGGCCTAATTTTGATTCAAAGATTTCAGTCATTCAGGTACTCTGCTTTATTCTGCTCCTGTAAGTTATTTACTGTCACAGTGCCTGTGATTTCCTTGGCATGGTACTTCCCACAGACATTTCAGTTACTTACTTTTCTGTCTACTCAGGTAAACTCTAGGCTTTTGAGAGAGCTACAAACAACTCTGTTTTATGTCTCTTATAGGAGAAGGTGGGACACATAGTAAACACTCAATAAAAATGTGTTGATTGGATGAATAAGTGAATGAAAGCTATATATGTATTATACCACTATATGTGTGTTTTATCTCATCACTGGGTAGTTATTGGTCCTTTTAAAAATTTTCACCCAAGGATGTATTTATTGATTTTAGAAAGGAAAGCAGAGAGAGAGGGAGGGTGAGAAAGAGAGAGAGAGAAAGAAACATCAGTGTGAGAATGTGAGAGACAAACATCAATCAGTTGCCTCCTGCATGCCAGGGACTGAATCTGCAACCTAGGTGTGTGCCCTGTTCCAGGATGGAACCCACCACTTTTTGGTGCACAGGATAATGCTCCAACCAAGTGAGCCACCCAGCCAGGGCTTTTGGTGGTTTTTCTATCTTCCTAGTAGATTTCAAATTGCTTTAGGGGCAATAATTTAATTGTAGAACATGACTGTAATGTTCAGTGGTGCTTAACTATACCTTAGGTCACTCATATAAAATCCCTAAAAATTCAGAGATAAAGAAGATCAAGCATTAAATTGTAATTACAGCATTAAAATGAAAGAGAACCAACTATATGGGAAAACATATTTGCCAGTGATACCTCAGACAAGGGTTTGATCTCCAAAATATATAAAGAACTCACATGACTCCACTCCATGAAGACAAAAACCCAATTTAAAAAATGGGCAAAAGACTTGAACAGACACTTCTTAAAGGAGGACATACAGAGGGCCCAGAGACATATGAAATGAAGCTCAGCATCACTAGCCATTAGAGAGATGCAAATTAACACCACAATGGAAGAAGGGTTTTCAGGAACTACTATAAAGGACACAAAACCAAGGGGGAGGGTGGAATCAAGGGAGGGAGGTGGGTTTGGAGGGGGTGGGGAGAGGGGGGAGAAAATACGGACAACTGTAATTGAACAACAATGATGTAATTTAAATTAAATAATGATAACTTAATTTTGTTTAAATTAAAAGTACACAGTGAGATACTACCTCACACTGGTCAGAATGGCCATCATAAACAAATCAACAAACAAGTGTTAGAGAGGATGCGGAGAAAAGGGAACCCTAGTGCACTGTTGGTGGGATTGCAGACTGGTGCAGCCACTGTGGAAAACAGTATGGAATTTCCTCAGAAAACTAAAAATGCAACTGCCTTTGACCCAGCAATTCCACTGCTGGGATTATATCCTAAGAACCCTGAAACACCAATACAAAAGAACCTATGCACCCCAATGTTCATAGCAGCACAATTTACAATAGCCAAGTGCTAGAAGCAACCTAAGTGCCCATCAGCTAATGAGTGGATCAAAAAACTATGGTACATTTACACAATGGAATACTATGCAGCAGAAAGAAAGAAGAAGCTTATATACCCTTTGTGACAGCATGGATGGATCTGGAGAGCATCATGCTAAGCTAAAGAGCCAGGTGGTGAGGGACAAATACCATATGATCTCACCTTTAACTGAAACATAATCAACAAAAGAAAAAAGCAAACAAAATATAACCAGAGACACTGAAATTAAGAACAATCTAACAATAGCCAGAGGGAAGGGGAAGGGGACAGTGGGAAGGGTTTTCAGGAACTACTGTAAAGGACACATGGACAAAACCAAGGGGGAGGATGGAAGCAAGGGAGGGAGGTGGGTTTGACTGGGGTTGGGGGGAGTGGGTGGGAGAAAATGTAGATGACTGTTACTGAACAACAATAAAGTAATTTATGAAAAAAAAAGATCAAGGAAATTAAAAAAGAATTGGTGAAGAAACCAGTAAAAGAACCAAGTAAATACAATCCTACGATAAGAAAAAATTAGCAAAAGTATACTGTAGATATTGCAAATATTATTCACCATTAAGAACACAGTTTCCTAATATAATCTCAAATTGAGAATTTGTTAATGTTTGATGACCATTCCTTACTTTATGGACAGGCAAGTAGTAAAATAACAAATTGAATAAGAATGTGATTTTTTTACTAACACTACCATGAAGGAGTTTTTTCTTTTACAACCAAGGATCTTAAACTCTTGCTCTATCTATATCTACATATCTACAGCTATAGCTACTTTTAGATATAGAACTTGATCAATCATCTTGGTGCATGTCTACCTCTGGAGGTAGTACTTACACAATAGTCTTGAAATAAAACATTTAATGTATGTCTATTTAGCTTATGTTTTTGCTGGCAACACAAGAATGAAGTGGTTTCGGCCTGTGCTTTTAATTTATCCTGCAAGCCATAGTTCAACAAACATTTGGGTTTGGTTTCATTTTTCCAGTTAAATAGTTAGTGGCTTTCATTTCCTCTGTTTGGAAATTCCTAAAATATTGCTTTGAATATCAAAACAAATATTTCACTATTAATAACAATAGCTAATTTTTATTGAGTCTTACTACTTGCAGGCACTATTATTACCTCATTCAATCCTCACAACAAATCTATGAGGGAGATACTATAATTACCTCTATTCTACAGAGGAAGGAACCAAGGCATAAAGATTAATTTAAACTGTTCATATAACCAGTTAGAAGCAGAGTCTGGATTCAAATCTATGCTGTATGATTCCAGAGATTATGCTCTTAACCACTATGCTAACATAGTTTATATTTCTGCAATCTTAGTTTTACCTAAACTGGAAAAAATTGCTTTCCTTTTTTTTTTAAAGCCTGGAGCTTATTTATTTATTTATTTATTTTTAGAGAGGGAAAGGAGAGAGAAAGAGAGAGAGAGAAACATCAATGTGTGGTTGCAGGGGGCCATGACCTGCAACCCACGCATGTGCCCTGACTGGGAATCGAACCTGCAATGCTTTGGTTTGCAGCCCACACTCAATCCACTGAGCTACGCCCTCCAGGGCAAAAATTACTTTCTTAAAAAAGGTACGAAGCAAAGCTATTATAGATACCCATCTTTAGAACTCTAGAGAATGTAGCAACATAGCTGGTGCTTAGTTTCTGTGAGAGGTCTGACAATCCAGTTAGAGAACCACAGCACACATTTGAAGTGTATAAAAGTACCATGTGGGGTAGGATGAGTACAAATGAGTAGTACACACAGGACATGTTATGAAAGTTGAGAGAAATAAAGTAATTTCCAAGGACTGGGCCAACATAAAAGGCTTGATAAAAAAGACAGGTCCTAAAGAAGGGATAAAACTCATAGGAGGAAGCAAAGAGTTAGGGTGTTATAAGCAAGGGAGAACCACCAGAACACAATTATGTGTGTAAAACCAAGAAAAGATCCAATTGTTTATGTTTATTGCATAATAGGTGATGAGGCTGAAAAACTAAGGATCATATTGGGAAGGTAACTGAATGCCAGGCTAAGCAGTTAGGACTTTTATCTTCTTGACCACCTGTTCAGTAAAGGAGTCACTAGTGAGATGTGCCTGCTGAGCATTTGAATTTGGCTAGTCCAAATCGAGATGCACTGTACAGTTAAAATACAGACCAACTTTGAAGATTTAATATGAAAAAGGAATAGACCATAACCCAGGAATTTTTATATGGGTTACATTTTGAAAAGATCACATTCTGTATACACTGGGTTAAATTAAATATATTATTGAAATTCATTTCACTTGTTTCATTTTACTTGCCTAACATGGCTACACGGCCACAAACATGACTTGCATTACATATTATACACGTGTGGGTAAAGTGGGTTTACAATTATGGGTACACAGAAAATAGAGTTTGTTCTTACATCAGTTATTTATTAATTATTGTATTATTTATTATTATTATTAACCACCTACTTTTGCCCACCCCTGTATTTCTGTTACACAGTACTGCTCTAGAAAGTGAAAAAATGAGGGACAATGAATGAGCAGGCATTCAGGCAAGAAAGGTATTTTAAGAAATTCATTCTGGTATAAATGAATGCAAATTCAGATCGTAAGACAACTGATAGGGTTTTTCAATAAGCCAAAGGCAGGGAAAGGAAAGAAACTGAAACAAGGGGTAGTGAGGTAGGACTGCTACAGCTTAAACGATATTTACAAGACAGAACCACCAAATGCCATGTATAGACTTTGGATTCTGATTCAAGCAAACCAAATATAAAAAGACATTCCTGAAACAACTAGATAAGTGTAAATAAGGAATAGATGTTAGATGTCAACAATGAATTGTTGATCAGTTTGGCAGAAAAATGACATTATAGAGATGAAAGAAAACGTTGCAAACTAAAGTATGCTTTAGAGATGCAAAGTAAAGAGTGTCAAGATGAACTGAAGGAATACTTGTGATTTGCTGGGGGTAAAAATAAGCGCATCTTACTTTCCAAACCCAAATAAGTAAATATATAAAAAAGGGAACTGAGGAAATTGAGGTGCTGTGATTAGACTTTTCAGAATTTGGTTTAAAACAGAAGTAAAAAAGATAACACATTATCCTAATGAAATCATGAATTAAGATAAAGAGCTCTTTTGTAAGAACTGGAAGGCCTGGGCATAATTATTTACAGGAAGGACTAGCAGTGGAAAGGAGGGCCAGAAAAGTTTGTGGGGACAGGACTGCACAGGAAGGTGTTCCAAACAACACTTCCTTCCACCGCTCTGGGTGAACAACCTAATGCCACGTGGAGACTTTGTTTGGATTCTGATTCAAGCAAACCAACCATAAAAAGACATTCCTGAAACAACCAGATACATGTAAATAAGGACTAGATATTAGACGTCAGCAATGAATTACTGATCCTTTTCCTTAAGGGCTACACAGAAGGCATACTGCAACCAGGATCAAACCAGATTCTTCAATTTGGTATAATGTTTTTTTGTGTCTTTTTTTTAAAGATGCCAAAATCCTATGGAGAACCTAATCTATACATAGAGCTTGAGATTTTTTTTTTTTTTACTTTCCTGTGTCATTCAGTCATTCTTTATAGTTCGTACCATCATTAAACAGTTGGCCATATTAAAATATTTTATTGGCTGTGTTTAGGTTTATCTGGACTAATCCTCAGACTGAGATCTGATAGAACATAACAACGAAGGAAAGCAAATCTAAGCACTAAAAACAAAACAACCTGACAATGTCCAAGTGAAATTAAATCATGCCGCCAAGAAAAAACATGCAGATTTTGCCTCCAGGTACAATGCAAGGAAGAGGGGTCATTGTGCAGGAAGCAGCACAGAGAAGAGAGAATAAATGATAAACACAGAATGGAAGAAAAGGAGAGGGAAGAGGGAAAAATCTAACCAAAAAGTTAACCGTGCCCATTTAGAGTGCCCGCAACTACCTCAAAGTGGGGCAGGTTATTCTGCTTTTTCTGTAAACTTCAAAGATGGCATGGTTGCCTTGGGGATATGTAGACTTGCTAAGAGCCCTGTTTTGCTGCTATTATAATTAGCTATTTGAACTTAATCCTTGGTTTGTTTCCTTAACTACAAAGTGAGAAAAATAGCACTTGCCTTACTTGCCTCACTGCGTTGAAGTGAAAGTGAAGTCAGATAGTATATGTGAAAGGCCTTGGAAATATTTTCTCTCTTAGCCGGTTGCTAAGATCTAAATGAAACATTTTGGTTGAACATCCCCCCGCCCCCCGCCCTCTCCCCTCCCAAAGAAAGCCTGCGATTAAAAAAAAAAAAAAAAAAAAAAAAAAAAAAAAAAAAAAAAAACCTACTCGGCATAAGTTTTAGTTCTCTTAATTTTCAAATGAAAACATTCTAAGGGCAGTATAGGGACTAAAGAGGATTCAATTATCATCCTTCTCACCACCCCTTCTCCCTGGCCGTAGTACATTCATCAACCAGAAAAGGGGGAGCAGCGCTGAGTAGGGCAAGCGGAGCAAGTTTTGGGGAAAACAGAGGCAGCCCAGAGGGGTGGGGGTTCTTACAGAGGCAGAAGAGAGACGACGTTGACTGTGTACAGACAAGAGGGTGTTTCAAGCGAGGAGAATGATGCTTTTTTTCCACAGCTCGAGCACTTACTGCAGCTAGTGAACTCCTTGGAAGCGGTGACTGGTTACCATAGTGACCGCGTCCTGTTGGGCGGAGCTGCGCTTCCGACTAGTGTCACGGCCACCACGCCTCGACTAGAAACGTGGTCACGTCAAAGCAATACTTCCGGCGGAAGAAGAAGCAGTTCTGAGTTTTGCCCCTCGCTTGTAAGCAGGCGGTCCCCGAGCCTCAATGAAGTTTGGTAAGTTTGATTTCAAGTGAAGCCAGGGGCAGGTCCTCGCGATAGAGTTTCCTGTAAACAGTGGGTTCCCAAGTCCCAGTCCTGAGGAGTTCCTGACTGTCTAGTCAAGTTCACAGCTGTGGCAGAAGTTGCCTGGCTTCAGGGGCTCTTGGCGAAGCCTCGGTGCGTAGCCTGGAGACTGCAGACACTATCCTTGAGTGTATAGTTTCGGGGTCTCTTTGCGAGGACTGTAGTAACACAGACTCTTGTCGCAACCTCCTGTATGACTGGCTGTTTCTCATTTTCAATGTAATTTGGAAGAAAAGAAGTGAACTGAAAAACTTAAGAGGGAGTGCTCCCAAATTCATCTTATTTATTTAGTCTTTTGCTTTGCTTTAAAAAAATAATTCGTTTTGTAAACTTTTATTAAGCTCCTTTAGTGTATTCATTGAATGCTTACCGTGTGTCGCGTTTACCCTAAGACAAGCAGAAATACCTTCTTAGAGGGTCATCCATCACTCGGCTTCATTATCGAATTCTATACAACAGCAATAGAATTGCTGTTGTATGTTCATTAACTTAAATCTAAGCCTGTAACATTAAACATCTAACAGGTTTTCCACACTTGCCTGTAGTCTTATATATGAAATTCTTGGGGCATTTTAAACAAAGTTATGTGCTTCAGCAGGTTTGCATTATAGTCATGATTTACTCAAATATCTAAATATTAAAGAAGTTAGGAAAGCAGTACTTTCTTATTTCTTAGGTACACACACACACTGTAATGAATTTAACTAATTGTCATTGGTATTTTTATTCAGCCAATCTGAGAAGGCCCACCTCTGGTTCAATGAATGATGGCATTTGAGCAGACACCAAAAAAGGATTGGTACAGCATTCTGGGGGCAAACCCATCTGCAAGTATATCAGACCTAAAACAAAATTATCAAAAACTCATATTAATGGTAAGTCTGTTCTTTCAGATTTTAAATCATGTGGTGGAGGGGGTGGGGAAATCAGTTTCTTTTTTATGGAACCAGAAATTTGTTTCCATAAAATGAATACATGAAATTCACTGTATTCATTTGGTTGACTGAAAGTTTCAGTCATATCTTAACAGAAGAAAAGTTGCTTTGAGGTGGCATAGTAGTTTGGTGCAGGAGACATGAGTCATACTGATTGAGTTGGAATTCTGATTCCACCACTAACTTTGAGATCTTGGACACATTACTTTCCCCTGTATGTGCCTCTGTGTGATATATTGAAATAATCCATGTAAAATGCTTAGAAGTGTGTCATGTAATAAGCAGCATTAGCATCCAGCTGTCACTAGCTACATGTGGCTAATGGAACTTAAAATATAGCTTAGTCCAATTCAGATATGCTGTAAATATAAAATACAAATTGTATTTCAAAGACTTAGTACAAAAAATACAAAATAATCTAAAAATTTTTTGTTGATTGCATATTGGAATGGCAATATTTTGGACATATTGGCTATTTTGCATATTCTATACATAATATGTGAAAATATATTTGCCTATATAAAGAAATATGTTATCGAAATTGATTTCATCTTTTCACTTTTTTTAAAGCTTTTATTTATTTATTTTTATTGAGAGGGGAAAGGAGGGAGAAAGAGAGGGAGAGAAACATCAGTGTGTGGTTGCCTGTCACCTGCCCCCTTCTGGGGACCTGGCCCACAACCCAGGCATGTGTCCTGACTGGGAATTGAGCCTGTGATGCTTTGGTTTGCAGGCCCACACTCAGTCCACTGAGCCACACCAGCCAGAGCTCTTTGTACTTTTTTAACATTACGTATGTGGCTTGCATTTATAGTTTGCATTATATTTGCAAACTATATTTGCAAACTATTGTATAGTGCCAATTATATCTGTTTCTTACCTGACTACATTGTTTTGTGAAATGAGTTGTGGTACTTTTAAATATATAGTATCTTTCTGAACTTGTATTAATGTTTTCACACCTAATTGTTTGTTTCTTAAGCCAACGTGAGTAATTCTGTAATGGTCTCTGTTAACCTCAGAGTTTCAGAAAAAGATAAAAGGCCATTACTTATATGGCATCAGTTGTTTCTTTAGTTTCTATCAAATAGATCTATGGGGCTGTGTTGTAACTACTAGTGTTTATTCTGAGAAACAGTAGGTATTTCACTGTCAGGAATGTATTTCTATCCCTGCTTTAGGTAATAAGTTAAACTAAATTATGGTGCCAGTGTGTGTGTTAGAGTTTTTAAGATATCTCCGAGTAAAATTAAGTAGACTTAATGGAAAAATTTATTAGTACTAAATCATCTTTGAACCTTAGCTGCCTGGTAGATGAGACTGGCATAGACTGGGTCCAGATCATGCGGGGCCTTGTGGGCCAAATGGGCCTTTAATTTGGCCGTTTGCACATAACAGGACAGCATCTATTCAACATCAGAGTGAATGAACCTTTGTAAATACCTGATAGCAGTGTACCAAGGAGTTCTAGTTGCTCTACATCTCACCAACATTTGATGCTATTCATCTCTTACATTTCAGCTGTTTGGGGGTTTCTCAGTTTTGCCACCATTGGCATTTTGGGTATGATGATTCTTTGTCATGTGGGACTGTCCTGTGTATTATAGGATGTTCAGCAGCATCCTAAATGCCAATTAGCAACTAAAACTGTCTTCTGGGAGTCAAAATTGCCAACTCCTCTATCTTACTGAGAACCACTGTACAATATTCTATTTGTAGTGTTATCTCCTGGTTTTCTTTTGTATTTTGCTGATGACTAATGATGTTAGAACTTTTTAATGTGATTCTTAGCCTTTGTATACCTTTCTTTTGAGGATTGTCTTTAAAAATTTATGTATAATGTATATTCTTGATATGGTGTATATTTTCTCTCTGTCTGGTTTGCCGGCCCCTTTTCTTAATTACATATTTTGAAGAGCAGGAATGTTTTGTTTTGATGAAGTACAATTTAGCAAATGTTTGTTTTATGGTTAGTGCTTTCTGTGTCTTCTCCAAAAAGGCCATGAATATATTCTATGTTTTCTTCTAGAAGCTATAGAGTTTGCTTTTACCTTTATACCTGTGTATAGTTTTTGCGAATGGTATGAAATAGGGGGTAGTATTTTTGTTTTTCTCTCAATAAGTATATCCATTTGTTCATCACTTACTGAAAAGATTTTACTCTTTTCGTTAGATTGTATGGACAATGTGGGTCTATTTCTGGACTGGATTCTGGTTGATTTATTTGTCTATCCTTTTCCTACTCTGTCTTGATTACTGTAGGTTTATAGTCAGTTTCAAAGTCAGGTAAAGTTAGGGTCTCTAATTTTATCCTTTTTGAGTTTATTTTGGTTATTTTCATTTCCTTGCATGTCTATAGAAATTTACAATCAGCTGTTAATTTCTGTTTTTAAAAATCCTGCTTGAATTTTAATTTTGGCAGAATGGACATCTTAACAATAGTGAGTCATCTAATCCCCGAATGCACTGTAGCTCTCGACTAGTTAAGCCATCTTTAATTTCTCTTAGAAATGCTTCAGAACTTTTAGTGTTGTAGGTACATCTTTCTTTGGATCTAGTTCTAGTTTTTTGATGTTTTTGGTTCCACTGTAAATGATATTTTTTAAATATCATTTTCTAGTTGTTGATGGATAGATAGTATATAGAGCTATAGTTTATTTTTATAGACTGATCTTATCTCTCACAGTCTTCATAAATTTGCTTTTTTAGTTGTCTCATAGCTGTTTTTGTAGATTCATTAGAATTTTTTACTAACACTATTATGCCATTTGCAAATAGCGACCTTTAATTCTTTCTATTCTATATACCTTTTATTTGTTTTCTTGCCTTAATGCACTATATATGTGCTTCTGTTATAGTGTTTGGTTGAAGTGGCGAGAGCAAATACCCTTGCCTTGTTCCTAATTTTAGGAAGGAATTTTTTTCAATATTTTACTATTACATATAATATTAGCTGTATGTTTTTAAGATGACCCTTTACCAAGTTGGGGAAATTTCTCCTATTCCTAGTCTTCTAGGAGTATTACCATGAATGGATATTGAACTTTGTTAGTTGTTTTTTTTTTACATTAATTGAAGCTTGCATATATTAATTTCCTCCTTTAATTTGTGAGTTCCACTGATTTTTCTTAGTGTTAAGTCTATTTTGCTTTTCTAGGATAAACAAATCTCACTTGCTTGTGAAGTATTATGCTTTTTATATATTGCAGGATTGTGATTGCTATTATTTTGTTAAAGATTGTTATGTCTAGTTTCATGATGTATATTGGTGTAATTTTCTATTTTTGAATGTCCATGCCTAAGTTTAGTGTCACAGTTATGCTGGTCCTGCAAAATAATTGGGGAGTGATTCCATTTTCTTTCTTTTCTGAAACAGTTGTATGAGATTGCCTTTATTTTTTATTTAAATGTTTAATAGAATTTACTAGGGAAGTCATCTAGGGCTGATGTTTCCTTTCTGGGAAATCCTGTCATTATTAATGTAATTATTTTCGGAGGCTATAGGGCTATTCAAATTTTCTCTTTCCCATTGTAGGTTTCAAGAATTTGTCCATTCCTTTATGGAGTCAAATTCATTGCTATAATGCCCATGCTACCTTCTTCTTATTCTTTAATTACTATGAAGCATGTAGTTGTGTTTTCTCTATCATTCTTCACATTGGCAATTTATGGTTTTGATTTTTTCCCCTTGGTCAGTCTTGCTAGAGGTTTATCCCTTTCATTAATCTTCCAGAAACCAGCTCCTACTTTGTTGGGGGTTTTTGTATTGTTTGTCCATTTTTCTTCACTTGATTTCTGCTTTATAATTTTATTATATCCTTTCTTCTACTTATTTGCTTTTCTTTTCCATCTTATTAATGTGGAAACATACATTATTGCTTGTACACCTGTCTTCTTTCCTTACATAGCCATTTAAAGCTGTCAATTTCTCTCTAAGCCAGAAGCACTGATTTAGCTACATCCTACAAATTTTGATGTGTATTTTTATCATTTAGTTTAAAGTGTTTTAAAATTTCTCCTGTAATAGTTTTCTTTGTCCTGTGCGTTAATAGGAAATATATTATTTAACTTCTAAATGTTGGAAAACATTCAGATCTTTTGACTACAGATTTCTAATTTAATTCTATTGTGGTTAGAGAATGTACTTGGTATGATTTCATTCCTTTGGAATTTGTTGAAACTTTTTTTATGGCCCAGCATATGGCCTATCTTGGTGAATGTTCTCAATCACATGAAAAATGGGTACTCTGCTATTGTTGAATACAGTGTTCTGTAAATATCTGTTAGGTTACATTGATATGTTGTTCAGAAATTCTGTACTCTTGTTGATTTTTTTTTGTCTATTTATTTGATCAACTTATGATTGTGGATTTTCCTATTTTTTCTTTAATTCTATTAATTTTTGTTTTATGATTTGGGGATATTTTTATTAGGTGTCTTCGTGAATTTGAATCTTCAATCATTATAAAATTCCCCTCTCTGTTTCTCATTGCACTCTTTTTGAAGTCTGCTTTGATATTAATATAGCTACACCAGCTTTCATGTACTGGGTTTGTATGATTTATCATTTGCCATACTTAAGTATTTTTTCAAGAATCAGCTATTCTGTTTCTTCTGTCAAGTTTTTAGTTATATTTAGTGCACCATTTTCACTTGGTCCTCTGATCCTCTACTATACTCATCATAATTATTTTGAAGTTCCCGTCTGATAATTCTAACATGTAGGCCTACTCTGGGCCTAGTTCTATATCCTTTCGTGACAGTGGGTCACATTTTCTTGCCTCTTTGCATGATTTGTTTTTCATTGAATGCCAAAAACTGTTTGTAAGTGCAAAGTAGAGACTGAGGTAAATCACCTCCCTGTCCTAGGACCAGGCACGCCCCTTTTGTAAGGCAGCTGTGTAGCAAGCTAAGTCAGTCTTGTCTTCCCTTGAGCTATCTGTTTTTTCTCCTCATTTTGTTATGGAGGCTCTTTCCATATATTTGATGATCCTTTGCTGTTTGTTAAGAATGAAATGTTATGAGCTTATTTGGAGGTTCCCTTGCATGACTAGGGAGGGGGCTTTCATTAGGTAGGGTCTGTCATTTTATTGGGTGACCCCAAATGGACAGCAGAGGGGAACAGCAGTTTCTGAGAGGGGGATTCTCAGATTGCCTGCCTGGGAAGCTGGGAAGTTGGACCATTCCTCTTTCTGTGTCATCTTTTTCCTTTGGTTTTCGGTGCAAAGTTGCATCTCACCTCTCAGCCTGATGTTCCCATATCCAGAGTCTTCTCTGGGCTCTCTCTCCACACAGTAAACTTCTGGTTTCTGCTCTGGGAGGAGAGAGTGGATGTGTGGCTTTATGATGAGGAGGAGAGCTGGAGTTTGAATTATTTCCTCCCATGCCTCCACCGGTCTTTCTGCTGTTTAGTCATGCCCCTCAACCCAACTTTCAAAGGTACTAAAGCCTCAGTTTCTCAGTTTTTCTGGCCTCTGCCTTAATGAGCTCACTTCTTGTTGTTTCTTGTTTCTGGCTTAGGTTTCAGTTTTCTGAGGCAAACTGAATTGGTTACCATTTATCAATTCATTTTCTATCTCAAATTTTGATGTCTCTCATCTACTTTTTCTATTCTCTCCTATTACATTTATTCTTATACATTTATGCCCTTGCCTTTAAAAAATTATTCTTTTGCACTAGTATCCCTGTTCCATGGAGTTTTGGCAGGGAACAGGGATACTAGTGCATATCCATTTGCTATTTATCAAAAGTAGAATTCCTGAACTCTTCTCATTTCCCTTTAGGGGTCGGATACCCTTCCTTGGCCGTAGGCCTTTGCATTTGCTGCTTTGTCTCCCTGGTGCCCCTTCCCCTGCCTCACCTGATGAACTCTTAGTGATTGTTTCAGAATTATCTTAGTTTGTAAGTCCCTGCCTCCCCTGATCCCTGCCGTGTTCCCCTTCCTGGTGGGTACCCTTCCCCAGTAGAAGTGTGTTTAGTGTTATTTCTGTAGGACAGGATAGCTGGCAGGTAAGGAGAATGAGAGTAGCTAGAGTGTGATAAGAGGTTTGTTCTGCTTTTCCTTTTAGAAGATAAAGAGAGACTTGAGCATGTTTAAATTTTTTTATAAAGATTTTATTTATTTATTTTTAGAGAGGGAAGAGAGGGAGAAAGAGAGAGAGAGAGAGACATCAATGTGCGGTTGCTGGGGGCCGTGGCCTGCAACCTAGGCATGTGCCCTGACTGGGAATCAAACCTGCGACACTTTGGTTCACAGCCCGTGCTCAATCCACTGAGCTATGCCAGTCAGGGCTAGCATGTTTAAATTTTATGAAAAGTAGCCAAGAGAGAGCTTGGGATTGAAGTTACAGGGCAAAGAGAGAGTCTGACAGGCAGAAGCGGGTGGGATCTGAAGCAGAGGTAGTCAGGAGAAAGAACGGAGGGACTTGTCTCTGCTGTTACAGGGAGGACGGACGAAAGGATGGGTGCAAGAGCTGGCTCAGGTGCTCTCATTTGGTGGCCTTTTTTCTCTGTGAAAAAGAAAACAGAAAAGAAGACGGAGTTATCAGTTGAGAGGAGGTGAGGGAGGAGGTAGAACAACAAATTACAGGAGAGAGAATTTCAACAAGTGTTACCTGCAAAGGCTGCCTAGAGGCAGCCATGTATACGTATAGGAGCAAGAAGTCTCGGCCAACAACTAATTGTGCAGAAGGCAACTGGAGTTATAAACAGCCACCCTAACAATCAGCCTAACATCTTGGCCTCTTTTTTTTGCCGGGGTTGCAGTGTCTTTGGTCCCTGTATTACAGCTTAGCACAATCATTTATATTAATGATTATGGCCAAGGGTTAAATTACATTCAGCGTATTACATTTAAGAAGGTAAGGAAGCATGCAGTAGTAAGTACATAATTAGTAGCATGTGTATTATACGTTATAGTTTGTTCTTTACAGTTTACAAGTGCTTTCACATCTTACCTAGTTGTATCCTCTCAGTTGTATCCAAGTCCTGTAAGGCAGGTAACATTATCCCCATGTTTGCAGTTGAGAAAACCAAGGTTTAGTTACAGTTAAATGGCTTGTTCTAAAACACACAATTAGTAAGGGGTAAAATCTAGGCTTCATCACACACATCCGGTGCCCTAGACATTCTCGCATTATGTCAGACTTCTCATAATTGCCATCCAAGAGGGCTCATTGTTGTTTAAAGGCATAATTTTCAGTTTTCTGGATTGCCGTGGAATACATCATTCACATACGGTTAATGAAGTCCTGTAATAAAGGTCAGACATAATTATTACTCTCTGTTTTAATTTTGAAGGAATCTAGATTACACGTGGCTTATGGAGTGAAACTTTCTTTCTTTATTCTTTTTTGTGTAAGTTTAGAGTTTCTAGTAGAGTTGTGAAGCAGAAAATTACAAGGGAAAAACCATGCTATTTATTAGATTTTTTCAAAAACATACTTTTAGTTTATATTCTTGCTTTCCAGTTTGAATTACTATATTTTCTCTGTCTGACTTTCAACAATGTCTCAAAACAGGTGGAGAATAAAATTACATTTGACAAATACCATTCTGTATCTAATTTTGTAAAAAGGCACATTTATTTTGCGTACTTCTCCAAGTTCAGAAGACTTTGAATTTAACACCTCCTACATAATTAGTTGTTGGGATAAAATATTGCTAAATCGTAGGCTGCTGAGTTTACAGTACATGTTGACTTAGTAAATACTGTTTCCTTATTTCAGTTTTTGTAAATGTAGTGCTTATTCAAGGTCCTGATTCTGAAAAAATTCTTACTGACTGAAGTGGTTCAGAATATTTATATGTATGCTTTAAAGACACATATGAATGTAAAGTGCAGAATTAGCCTGAAAGACATGTCACATACAATTGTCTGTTGCCTAAAAACTTACTACATGAAAATAAAGATAATTGACTTAGCATTTCCTAGCAGCATTTTATTAATAGGGGTTTTACTTATTAATAAAAGTATATTGCTTGTCTTTTCTCTTTATGAATCAATTTTTTAAATATTTTTTTATTTTTCTACTAATAAAAGTTGAATAGTAATCTACTATTTTGAAATTGTCTAAGGTCAAGAATGATTAATTATGTTATTCTTATTTCTTGAAGTTGTGTGTATAAAAATTTCTATTTACTGAGAATAAAGTTCCCCCCCAAAGCTTTGTCAAATTGAAAATTGGGGGTCTTTTCCATCGATGCTGGTAACATTACAGGATACCCTTCAACTGGAAAGGAATGGCTGTGTTGGAAAGTGATCCGCTGCTGTTACGATGTGTCCCATAATCTTAAAGGAGACCCATGTAATTTGAGGCAGGAGTGTGCAGGGTGCTCTAAATCTTAAAGCTGGTGGGGTAGACGATGCCACTTAGCACTTATATGGGCATTCAGAGGTTCTGTTTTGATTACAAGTGCTTATATATAGATTAGGACTAAGCTAGTTATGTAATACATTTTAGCATTCTGAAAAAGAAAGTAGAAAGGATACCGAATAGTTGGAGGAAGATTACTACACAGGAGAGAGGGGGGCTAAGAGCAATTCCTATATTTCCGTTTGACTATATTACAAATCGAAGTTACCTTGATTATGGGAAAGTTACTTGGTCATTGAGGATTTTGTGGAAAAATCTGGGAGTGTTAGAAGTAAAAGTCCAAAGAGTATAAGCTGTCATGTAATGAGCAGTGTAATTGTGTTGGTGTGGTAAACTGCACAGCTGTCATCTGGGTGTCACGCAGAGTGCAAGATATTCAATAATAAATTACTGAGGAATTTCATGGAGATGTTATTATAAACTGTTATTTTACATGATAAAAGGGGTAGGAATCAGATTTTAAGTGAACACTGAAGTAATAATTTACACCAACATATAGCATTGTGGTCCGGCACCCTTCTAATCACTTTATGTGTATTTACTCACTTAACCCTGTGAGGTGAGATACCATTATTATCCCTAACACACAGATCAGGAAGCTGAGGCCCAGAAATTAAGTTGTACACTGGTTAGGGACAAGAAATTATAATACACTCTACATACATTTTGAAAACCAGGTAATAAAAAGGAGGAGTTGCCTTCTCAATGTTTTTTTTTCCTTTCTTTCTTCCCTGCTGCATACATGCAGCAATAATAGACTTTACTGTTTGAGGAAAGGTAGTGCTTACGTTAAAGGTGCAGAATGGTGAAGGGTTAAAAAATGTGGGTTCTCAGTAAATGAATGGATCAAAAAACTATGGTACATTTACACAATGGAATTCTATGCAGCAGAAAGGAAGAAGGAGCTCCTACCCTTTGCAACAGCATGGATGCAACTGGAGAGCATTATGCTAAGCGAAACAAGCCAGGCAGTGAAAGACAAAGACCATATGATCTCACCTTTAACAGGAACCTAAACAACAAAACAAATGAACAAGCAAAATATAACCAAAGACACTGAAATAGAGGACAGGCTAACAGTGACCACAGGGGAGAGGAGAGGGAATTTCAGGGGAATTTCAGGAGAAAAGGGGAAGGGTTTACAGGAACAAGTATAAAGGACACATAGACAAAAACTAGGGTTGGGGTGGAAATGGGAGGGAGGTGGGGAGGGCTGGGGGGTGGGCTGGAATGGGAGTAAAAGACAGAAAACTGTACTTCAACAACAATTAAAATAAAACAAACTAACAAAAAAAATGTGGGTTGTAGAGGTAGCTTCCTGGGTTTGAAGCTAACTTTGCCGTATATTTGTTCTGTGGCTCTGTGACTCTGAGCCTGCTCCATAACTTCAGGCCATTTTCATTATTTGAAAAATAGATGTAAAGCCCTGGCTGGCGTAGCTCAGTGGATTGAGCGCGGGCTGCGAACCAGTGTCGCAGGTTCGATTCCCAGTCAGGGTACATGCCTGGGTTGCAGGCCATGACCCCCAACAACCGCACATTGATGTTTCTCTCTCTCTCTCTTTCTCCTTCCCTTCCCTCTCTAAAAATAAATAATAAAATCTTAAAAAAAGAAAAACAGATGTAAAATATCACTTATTCATAACAAATATTTATTGAATACCTACTATGTGCCAGCCCTGTTCTATGCATCAGGTAACAGTTTCATAGGGTCATTTTAAAGATGTAAGTGAGTTATGCTTATAAAGCATTTAAAACAATGGAAAAATAATATTAGATGGTATACAGGTGAACAATTTTTATGTGAATAGTTAGATATTTACTATAAAGTATTGTGTATGTATATTGCAACAGATACAGTTTTAGGATAAGGCTAAATAATAAAATGAGGTAATTTAACATCTAGTTACCAAAAAAAAGTAAATCGGAGTATTAATACAATGAGCATGTAGTTTAAATCTTGAGGATGGCACAGGGATAATTGAAGTTCAGGAATCTTTAGTTTGTACTACAGAACCAAGAGTCACATTCAGACAGAGCAGTCCTTAGCATTTTTTCTTCTTTAACCCTGAAAAATATTAAAGAAGCAGACACAGCTCTGCTCTCGGGAAGCATGCATTGCTGTGCTTTGAGATGAGCACAGTTTTAAATTTTCCTCTATTTGTAGACAGCAGGAGGCGCTGTCTTACGTGGCGGGGCAGCGGCATCAAGCGCTTCACTGTATTGTCCCGAAGAGATGTGATGGTGCTGTGTGTATGTTTTCTGAGAGAAGGCAGGGCACTGTGTCATGCTTCAGAAAAAAGGATTTTAGCGAATGAAATAAATAAAAGATTGAGTACAGAGAGTTTTAAGCCCTGGAGGTACTGTTATCAGTCATGTAATACTGCTCTATTTGAAAAACACATTATTCTAAATTGGAAAAAAAAAGAGTCATTCTCAGGGGCATTTAGCTCGATTAGGTCATTGCCTCAATGCATCATGTTTTTGCTCTTTGTTACTCCTTTCCTGGAGACTGCGGAGGTCTGTGGAGTTTACATTCCTATGTTGAGTATCTCCATACTCGTCCTGTTATTGAGGACTTGAACGGTTGCATTAGTATTGGGAGTACAACGGAAGAGGGAGATGAGAGACGATACAGAGGTGAATTCACTGGTGGGTTGAATATGTTGGGAAGTGGGAAGTTGAAAATGAATTGAAATATCGAGCTGAAGATACAGGAGGCAGGTTATGTTTTTAACTAAGATGAGGAACAGAGAAGGAAGAAGTTTTCTGGGGAAAGATGTTTGGTTCATTAAAGAGCAGGCAGAGTGTGATGTGTCTGTGGAAGGGATACAGGAAGGTGGGACTGCAGCTAGAACTTGGGAGAGGTCGGGGCTAAAAGCCATACACAGGACATTGCCTCCCTAAGATTACCTGGGGTTCGAGGAGGTGGGGACATGGGCAGAACCTTGGGGAATGGCTGTTCTCTAAGAAACTGAAAAGAAATGGTCAGCGGCTAATAGGAGTCTAACCAAGAGAGGCGGGTGTTTCTAAAGTCAAGGAAAAGAGGTGTGGCCAACAATTGCAGATACTGTTACAGGGACCACGGAGGCTGCTGAGTAAAATAGAGTCCATTGGATTTAGTAACTGAAAACAGTTATAAGCCTAAGCAACACAGAAATTAGACAGAATTAGTAGGCTTTCTTACAGGACTTGCAACCCTTGGAGTCTGTGATTTGATCAACAGCCGAATGTCTTAAAAACTGAAAATTGGATGAATTAACTCCTTTGTTAAGAAGAATACATAAGCCTACTCAGCGTATTAGTAGTAGTAGAAATGAGTGAAAGTTATACCAGAAACTTGGTTGGAGGTGTAAAAGACAGCCCTGTGGCAATGTGAATGGAACTCTGGGTTCTCACCGTAACTTATTATTAACTTACTATTATGACATATTTCCCCCAGTTCTCAAGGAGTGTGAAGATAAGATATTTAAGAAGTTTTATATGGAATCTGATAAAAAAAGAACCTCACAGAAACACACAGTAGATTGGTGGTTGCCAGAGGAAGGGCGGGGGGGGCAGAGCTGGTGAAGGTGGTCAAAGGCACAAACTTAGAGTTACAAGATGAGTGGGTTCTGGGGGTGCAATGTACAGCTTGGAGATAGTCAGCAAAACCATAGCAGGGGTATCCAACCTTCTGGCATCTCTTGGGCCACACTTCAAATACACTGTGACATGTAATCACACACAAAAAAATCTCATAATATTTTAAGTAAATTTACAGTTTTGTGTTGGGCCACATTCGTAGCCATCCTGAGCCGCATAGGGCCCGAGGGATGCAAGTTGGACACCCCCCATTAACTTAAAAGTCACTAATAGAGTAGATCATAAAAGTCCTTACTATACATACACAGACAAGAAGGGTAACTGTGAAGTAATGGATGTGTTAACTAATCATGTGATAATCATTATATATGTGTGTGTATATATATAAATCATTTACACCTTAAACTTACATAGTTTACATGTCTATTATATCTCAATAGAGCTGGGAGAAAAAGAAGTTTTATCTTTACCCTTCTCATTTCTACCAAGATTGTGCTGGGCCAGCTGTGGTTTATCTTGTCACAAACTCCCTATGTCTGAGTTTCATCTGTAAAAAAACCCAGGTCTAGAATTTGTTTCTACTATTTTTTCCCTTATTTAAATATCATCTGGTTGACTCCCAAGTCTAAAATTTATTTTCTAGTTTACCGTACTGAAAGTAACTTTCTTTTGATGGATGTAGGATTGTTTGGTTGACTCAATGCACGCATTCCAGACAGAGCAAGTAGTGTTAATTGGGACTGCTGTGGCACTCTCTCCAGTTTGCTGTGTGTTTAAGATAAAAAAATAATTCCTTTCACAGCCTTGCCTAAAATTCTACCACTGACAGTCCTTACAGTCAGGGTATAAATGCTTCACAATTTACTTTTACAGAAAGTGAAAGAAAGAAATCTCAAAATAACTTTCTATAATTATTATGATCTGACTTGTCTAAGCTGATAGAAAATCCATGAAGGGGTGACTTAGGGCATTGTTAGATTTATTTCATAGTCTGGCTTAAAAGAAGCAGAATTTCAGAGCCTCCAACTAAAAGAATTATAGAATGGTGGTACATAAAGGAAGGTTTATTGCATAAGACTGTTAGATCAGGTAATGAAATTACCAGGCACAGACAGGTGGAACAAAGATGCACACTAAATATTCAAAATCAAATAATATGGTGAAGTCATAGACCAGAAATCATTTTTAAAACTTGTCGATGGTGACAGGAGATGATTTGACTTTGGGCGGTGGGCACACAGTGCAATATACAGGTCATGTATCACAGAAATATATGTTTGAAACCTGTATAATCTTATTAGCCAATGTCACCCCAATAAATTTAGTAAAGAAAATAAAAAGTTAAAAATAATAAAATATAAAAAACTTGTACAAAATAATAAAGCTAAATAATTGAAATAGGAAAAATGAATATTTCCTTTTAAAATATGTTTACAGTATTTAGAGTTTGCTTACGACTTGGTGTACATTATTTTCAGTATGCCAAGATACAAACAAAACAAATAGACATTTTGTCCAGTGCTTCCCAAAGGAATTAATATCACATTTTTCTTAAAGTGTTGGAATTCACTAGACTATAATTGTTCCACTTTTTTCTTTTACCCATATAAAATAGCTATAACTTTATTATGTTCCTTAGGATATGTTTCTTTTAGGTATTTTTTTAAAAATTAACTTTATTGAAGTATAATTTATATACAATAAAATGTACTTGACTTAGTCATTTTGATGAGTTTGATTGACTGTACCTGTGTAACCACCACAGTTTCCAGGTCCGGGCTCTGCCTTCTCCCCTAGGCAACCGTGGATCTCCTCTGACTGTCACTATGAATTTCTTTAGCCATTGTTTTAAGCTCTAAATATTTCTTGATATTTTATGTGGCCTTTAATGAATTAGTTATGATGTTTAAAGAGATATGAGTTTACCCCTTTACCTATTCCCAAAGAGTAAACCTGTGTAGCATATTACATATATAATATGCTTTCAGCTCACAGACGTGAACAACAGTGTGGTGATTGCTGGAGGGAGTATAAGGGGGAAAATATAAGATATTATATATTTAAAAAATAAATTGAAAAAAATGTTACATAAGAAGTCTAGTTAAAACATTTTGGGTATAAGTGAATTGCATGGTTTTAACATGACTCAAAAAATAGTAACTATCATCTTTCAAGGTATTATTCATAAAACTGTATCATCTGAAATATGAAACACCCTGAAATTTGTCTTCAAGTAAATAATAGGTTTTTGCTTATTAATCACATTGTACTCATTAAGGTTATTTGTGTTTTGACTTATTTTTTCTTTATTTTCAAATTAATTTATTAACCGGAATACTTTGTACTGCATATACGCATGCTCGAATTATTTTCTATGTCACAAATAAAATTAATAGTGCTGTGCCCATGTTATCTACTAGTGAAAGATCAACTAGATTTTTACACTCAGTAATGAAAAATAAAACCTCTTCTTATTCTGTTAGGCTTTTGAAATATGTACTTAAACTAGCCATTACCTTTTAGCTATCTCAGAACATTTAAAAATACAAAACAATTCTTACAGCCCTTGAAGGTAATCCAAAATATTTTGTTTGAGAATTATACTCTTTAAACTAGTTAAATGTATGGATATAGATCTATTTATGAAGAATAAAACAATCTGAGCCTGTCTTCAGTTTCTCATTCATCCATTTATTCAACATCTGTTAGGGTTAGTACCTCCTGTATTCTGGGCACTCTTCTAGGTACTGTGGTTATAACAGAGTTTATCGTTAGGAGGAAGAACCAGATGGTGACGTTCTAGTGTCTAGTGTAATAAATGCTGTCGTGTATACAACAAATAAGTTCTGAAGTGTGGTTTCATAGGGAAGCCTGCGTATAGCATAGTGACTAAGAGTCTTGACTTTGTGCCACTTTGCCCTGGTTTTGAATCTCACTTGTGCCATTTGTGATCTGTGTGACCCAGCAGGAGTGACTGAACCTCTCTGAGCCTTTGTTTTCTTACCTGCAGAAATACAGATAAAGATTTTGTTGTTACTCTTTTCTTTTTTCATAAAGATTGAATGAAATAATGAATGTAAAGCATTTAGCCAGGGTCTTGCATGTGGTGCCTTATTACAATTTATCGTTATCACTAGAAATGATGCAGAAGGTGCAGTTAGAGAACTACACAGGGCCATAAAAATTTACATAATGATATCAAGCAAAATTATAAGTGTTGAGCAAAAACAGTTAAAAATGGTAAAATGATATTTTATATGTGTGCTTTTTATCAGGTGTTTATTGTATATGTTATACATTTTTCATATATATTGCTATATAGAATTATATTTATGAAACTTCAAATACTGAATTTAATGAAAAATTAATGATTTTCAAGAGTAGTTTTGATTAAATGGCATTTTCACATTGCCTTTGGACCTTGGCACCTATGAAAACTCATCCTCCCCTTTAAGTGTTCTTTTGGGGTTATTAGTGTTATATTGGGAAATAGTTCTATTGCTGGATTGTGGGAATGGGAGTGCTAGGTTGCACAGCAAATTTTGCTTGTACTTTGTGGAAGAGAAATGGACAAAGGCCAATAAGTGTGGGGACATGTCCTGCCCACACCAGACCTAGCTTCTCATCCTAATGTAACAGAATGGGTCTCTCTGCACAGCTGGGCATTAGACACAGTTTCAGCTTTCACATCTATTGCAGTATCCTCTCTTTCTCTGGTCAGCCCCTCTCTGATGTGTGTGGCCACCTTAAGCTGTTTGGGATTATCAGAACGGAAGTTAATTTCCAGGATACATTTTAGAATAGGTGAAATATCCTTGAAGTAAAACACCTTCCATTGTTTGTCCTCAATTATCTGTTTTTTCTTCATTTTGGCCTGGAATTCTTTACAGTCTTGTCAACTCTGATGTTTTCAATAGTTTTTTAAAAAATATTTTAGTCAGGTTTTTAATTTTTATTGCATTAGACTAAATGCCTATGTGTTTGTGTGTGTGTGTTTTAGATTTATTTATTTTTAGAGAGAGGGGAAGGGAGGGAGAAAGAAAGGGAGAGAAACATCTATCAGTTTCCTCTTGCATGCCCCCAACTGGGGACATGACCCACAAGTCAGGTGCCCTGACTGGGAATTGAACCAGCAACCTTTCAGTTTGCAGGCCACTACTCAATCCACAGAGCCATACCAGCCAGGGTCAGGTTTGTTCATTGTTTTCAAGGGGAAGGTCAGATTGAATAACCTAGCCTCACCACTATCGGAAACTGGAAGTGCTCTTCCTATTTGCCTCATTTCTTTCTACTCAGTGGAAGGAGGTCCATTTTACATTTAGGTACAACTCAATAACTCCTTTCTGGAGTTTTTCACTTCTCACTGAGGTACATTCACTGACTTCTTCCTGAAGTTTTCCCTTACATCTTGTCAAAACAAAGTCTCCTTTTATCTGTTCCATTGCTGTGTTGTAACTCTGTTGTCCCACTGACCACACATGCCTCCACGGTAATTGCTTATGCCAACGGCTGCCTCTAAGCTGTAAGTAAAGCCTTTGAAGGCAGGGATCCTGCCTCGGTTAGACTGTGGCTGCATGCATTGGTTGAATTGCTCTGTATTTGCTAACATAGAACTGAAGGGCTAAGAAGGGAGTTGGCTCCTGCTACTTTGGCCTCTGTATGTGGCTTGCCATCCTGTCCTCCCTTCTGCGTTACTCCTTACAGGTTCAGCGATGACCCGTGTGGACTAACGAGAAAGCAGAGCTGCAGCGTGTGAAGTGACTTGGCCTGTGGCAGTCTCTGACCCAGTAAAATGCCTGTCAAGTCATTCTCCTTGGGCCTTGGCTGCTATGGCTGTCACTTCTCTGTCTTCCTTGCCAAGCGTTACTTCACTACCATCTGTTTGCTTCTCAACCCACCCTGTGTCACCACTGCCATTCTCCTAAACAGTGCCCACCAAAGTAGCTAGTGTCCCTTACTTGCCACATTCAGTGGATTTAATGGGACATTTGCTGCTGTCACAGGTCTTCCATCTGCCTTGAAACTCTTTCCTTCTTGGGCCTCTGTAGAACGAACCTGTTCCTGGTTATCTTGTTGCTCGCTGCTCTATTTCCTTATCTGCATGTTTGCCCCTATCTGAGATAAATGGTACTGTCGTTCAGAGTTCTGTCTTTGTCTTTTTTCACTTGTCACCAAATCAGAGACATAATGTGAGGCCCTGGGCTTTTGGAGGTCTGTTAACCTCTCAGTTGTTTGTGAAAGTGTGTGTGTGTTTCCCTTCCTCCAGCTTTTTATCATCATCCTGGAGGAGTGAGGAGTTCATAACTCAAAAAAGTTGAGAAGGTCTGCTTTCTCTGTATTTCTGTAGTTTTACCTGCTTCATAGATGACTCCCAAATTCATGTCCCCACCTTCCCACCTTTCCACTTGTCTGGCTCCTGCCTGCCTTCGGCCCCCAGCGTCCTGGCAGAGCTCCCCAGGAGTGTGGCTGTCCTCCCGTCACCAGTCCCTGACCTGTCCTCCCTACACATTCCAGCCTACATTGGGTTACATTTTTTTTTGTCTTTGGGACAAAAATATGATTATGTCTCTTCATGCAAGTAATGTGGAGTTGTAAGTAGGGAACAGTCCATGTTTCTTAACATATGAAAAAGTATCTTTTCTGGTCTGAACTCAGTCTTGCTTTTCAACCTTATCTCTTACTACTTTTCCTACCCAGCTAACTGTCTTTCACTCATTCCCAGTGTAGCTTGCATTTCCGCTATTCATGACTCTAATTATCCATCTTGGTACTTTCCCTTCCTGTGTTTGCCACTTCTCACTACCTGTAGTGCCTTTCCCCTCCCCCTCTTCCACAGTTCATCTGAGGGTTGGTTCCTCTTCATCCTTCAAAATCCAGTCAAGTGTCACCTTTATTATGACACCTTCTAAGTTAACAACTTCTTCTTGCTGTCGCCTTTTCTTACCACCTCATCCTTTCCAGTGTATTGGAATAACCATTTATATGTCTGATCTCCCCCACTAGACTGTGATACTCAAGGGCAGGGATCCTGTTTCAGTCCGCGTTGGGTTCTCATTGGTTAGCATGGCTAACTTATAGTAAGTTAGTAAGCCTTTTTTTGAATGGATAAACACACTTTGTGCTACCAGTCTTACATATGGGTTATTTTTTCTATATTAATAAGGACCTTAAACATGTTCAAACATATTTTTAAAATCAGGTTTCAGCTTTTTGCTGTTGCATAAACTGATACATAAGGTGTTGCCTTCTACTTTCGGCAATATTTTCCTAAGCATTAGGTGGCAGTAGTGTGTTGCACTTGACTTTACCTTTGTAACTGTTTTATTTTTCCAGCTTTCATAATCTTGATGTCAAAGTATAAAGGACACAGCTGTAGTCTTTTATACCTAACTTTTTGTATCATGATCTCATTTAAGCTAGTAGGCAGCTTGCAGAAAAAGAAACAAAACGCAGTCCCGAACGACGCCAGGCAGCGTGGCGCTCTCCCTCGCCCACCTGAGCGGCGCTTAGACTCGTTGGAGAATTACTGCTGCGCCACTCTAGCAGCCGGTTAATGGCTGCTTCGTAACAACGGTGATTCGCAAAAGGAAAACCAAAAATGGTCAAAGAGGATGTGTGTTTTCACAGCATCCTAAGATGCTTCCTTAGGCCTTCATCTCAAAAATAGTGCAGAGTTCACTGATTTTAACTACCGATATGAAGTGCTTTATATTTTACTCAGTTTCTGTCAATACTAAGGTCGCTTCTCTGGGGCATTGTTTCATTTCAGCATTAGGTAGTTAGAATTAAGAAACATTGCCACCACCTCTCCAGCCTCATGCATTTAATCCCTCCGTTAATTTTTGAACACTAATATATGAAAATGCCAATGCTTTTGGTATAAATTTCATTCCCATGGTAGTTTTCTATAGCTTATTAATTCAGTAGCGGTTACATTTTATTAAATAAATATGTGTATATTTTAGGTCCACAGGGACATTTCTGCAAATAAAGGAAATAGAGAACTTTCAGAGGAAACAGCATTAGCATTGATTCAAATACGAAGTAGATAAAGTAAATCTGGGACATTCTCGTGTCTTCTTTCTCTTCTGTCTCAGGGATAAAGCACTTGAGGGAATTCAAAGCCAGTGCACTAGTATCATTAATGTGGCAGAATGATCAATTAATAAAGGGAGAGCACGAACGTGTTGACAGAACACACTGCCTAATTAGTACCTGATGGCCTTGATGGCCACGGAGCAGAGCTCAGAGCGGCGGCAGGAGAGCGGCCCGGTAGGATCTGTGGATGTACATCACCACCCTTGTTCAGCAGGGATAACTTTGGTTTGCCATCAGTTTCTTAAGTCTTTCATTACACAGAGCCATGTCTTCCCTGAACCCGGAGGGCAGGAGGAGTTAGCCAGTGCACTGCTGCTGATTGTCACTGGGGGATATTGGAGGCAGGGTGCCACTCTGGGAATTCTCTGTATGATTCATGTCGAGTCTGTCATCAGAGACTTGTGTGATAGGATTTGGGGTGGGAGAGGAGGCTGAACTTGCCCTTAAATTGGGGGAAAGTTAACCTGTTGCTTAGGTTTAATTGTCTTCATATTTTATGTACAAAGAAGCCCATGTTGTGTTGTTACATTTGCATATAGTCAGCAACAAAGAAAAGGCAAGTGACTAGCAAAAGGAATTGGTACAAGATTGTATTCTAGAGTTAGTAAATTTCATAGTTCAAAGTACATTACAGAGGTTGCTCTTGGTGTTGAAAAGGTGTTGTGGATTAGATTTTTCAGCTGCATATCATTCTACTTCTTACATTTCTTTGTTTCTGTAAGTCCAACCCATAATCTACCTCTTAATTATTTTAAAAAGATTGATACCTAGTGAAGGCTTTGTTTGCCTTCAGTGTTTTCCAGTCTCTTCCCCCCTTTTCTTTACCCTTCCTTTCCCTTTGTGTTCTTCCCGTTCCTCTTCTTTTCTCGCTCCGCTTTCCCTGCAGTCTCCTCTTTCTCTGCCACCCTTCTCCCCCCTTCCCGTCTTCTCCCAACCTCCTGCTTCCCTCTTCCTTCTTCCTCTTCTTCCTTTTCCCCTTCCTCTTTTATGCCTTTTCCTTGGAATATGACTGCAAATTATTATGCATTAGATTGCCAATTAAAACTTTTGAGTTGGCAAATGAAAGGGTGGTAAGTTCAAGCAGGTGAATTTGGAAGCAGGTGTATGGACTGGTGAGCCATTAGAAGATGAATACTGGAGACGAGCTGGGAGCTGCTGTTGGTTTGAACTGGGTTTGGCACTGGGAATAGAAAGCATATGACGCAGGTAGACTCTGCAGAACTTGGTAATTAATGGAATGAGGGAAAGGGAAGTTACCCTGAGACTGTAGTCTGGATTAAGAAATGTATTTATTTTTCCTTCATTGCATTCATTTGTTCAGCATTTATTGAGCATGGGGATGGTTTCAACAGAACGAGGAATTCGGCAAGAGGAAGTAGAGTTTAGATGATACTGGATTTTGGACATACTGAACATGTATTGCTGATAACATCGATTTTAGAAGATATTTTGAAATTTAATTCTAGAACTCAAGACTGTTTGAAGCTAGAGATAGAGAGCTAATACCCTGTTAATTGTACTAAACTGATCAATTAATACATAGAGAAAACCCAAAGTGCTATATCCTCAGTGGCCACATTGACAGATGAAATAATATCAGCATAACAATTGGGGAATTTTTGTTTAATCAGATTTGCCCAGAGTCCTCTTCATAGTTGATTGGCACTTCCTATTTGCAGTCAATAATTTATAAATCAAAACAGCATAATCACAGGTGTGTAGTACAGGATTAATGTGTGACCTTCCTAACTTTTTATTTGATTTAAGATTTAGGTAAGGAGTTACTAGTAAATAAAGCAATATTTGCTTAAAAAAAGAATGTAAAAAGGCAGGAGCACAGATGCAGTTCTGTTTAGGTGATCAGAAATTCGACTCATTGTGTAGTGGGCAGTTTACTGTAAAATTGTCTTAGGTACTGACTTTAAAGAAATACTATTTCATTTCACATTTATATGTTGCTGAGCCAATAGAAAGGGTCATGTAGAACTAATGAACATATTAGTTTTAACTAGACACTTTTAGAAATTGCTACAATTTTTGCACTGTTTTATATTGTGTTAAATGTCTGTGTTAAATGTCTTGGTGAAAACTATTGTAGTGTTCAGTTAGCTGAAGCCTGATACAAAAAAATAGCCCCCCTTTAAAAAAAAATCAACAAGTTAAAATACTGCTGGGATATTGTTCATATTTCATTAGTTTCTTCATTACTGAACTAATTTGGCATTTATGCAAACAACAAAATAAATAGGTTGGCATTTATGATTAGTGAACAAAAGGTATCTAATATCAAAAAATTCTGACTTGGAACACTTAATGTAATTTTTATTATGGTGTTACAGGTTAAAAATGGATGAATGTCCTCTTGGGTGGGGTTTTTTTTTGGGTTTGGGGGGGGTTTTGGATACATACTTGGAGGAACATATCTGTCAGAGGGAAGTTTTTATGAAGCACTAATTTTCTGATTTGCAACCAACTCCATGTTCTAAGCAGTGGAGGCTAACAATGCGTCCCTCAGACGTTAGCATGCATAATAACTGCCTGGCGAGTTTGGTAACACACCAGTTCTGGGGTCTGCCTCCGTATGTTTGGGATGGGGCCGTCCTTTAATGAGCTCTCAGGTAATGCTGATACTACAGATCTGAGGGCCACGTTTTGAACTGTACTGGACTAACACATTGTGACATTGACTCAGAATTAGTAATTTAGAAAGCACTTGGATTTGTTATTGGAGAAAATCTAAAATCAAAATAAAATAAAAATATTGGACAACCCATTGCCATAAAAATCTCAGCTAGTCAAAATTAAGAGTTCATAATTAAAGCATTAGTTATAAATTGGTCAGTTGGAAAATAGATAACATACCAATCTTGGTAAAATATTATATCATTTTCTGTATATCTTTTGTAGTATCATGAGTTATACTTTTGTATGAAGTTTTTTAATCTTTTCTTTGTGTCCTTTTTCTTATCCTCAGTAAATTGCATCAGGACATAAAGAACATAGGTCTATATAATTGAGAAATTTCTACCAACTGTGAGGTGGTTACATAATCTTAAAATTGTGAATGCCAAGTCATTTGAGAGGAGTAAAATAGCTTTTTGCTACAGCTTTGCGGAGATAGACACTTTTGTACCATTATATTAAAGAATCACAGAGAGACACTTTCAGTATTTTTAGTATTGTGACACATTTACTTATATTTTAATTTGGAATGTAGTTTAGTCCCAGCTCAGTAATACTTAATTTTTTAAAACACTTTAAAGTTTTGGGAGGTTGGCATATATAATTGAAAGTAATAAAACTATATTGCCATAAAGTAGCCTATAACTCAGGTTTTTCACTAATTCATATTAGTGTTTTTAAATTAATATTATGTGTTCTTATTGTTATTTTCTCTGTATTAATATTGGAAGCAATATCTTATTTTTCCTTTAAGGCTTAGGAAGATTTGCTAAATCCCTTTAAAGATTTAGACATGTCTGAAGATGTCTTCCTATTGAGATATGGGTAACATGCAGTTAAAAGTGCACAGAGTTTAAGTGTTCTGTTTTGTGAATTTTGATGTGTATAACAGGTTCCCCAAACAAGGTACAGAACATTTTCATTTTTCCAGAAAATTCCCTTGTGCCCCTTTCCAGTTAATTTCTACCCCCTATTCCCACCTGGAGACTGATTTTTAATTTCTATCACTACAGATTAGTTTTGCCTGAATTTGGATTTCATCATATCAATGTAACATATAGTATATACCCTTTCATTCTTGCTTCCTTTGGTCAACATAATGATTTAGATATTCTTTTATATTATCTTAGGGGGTTTTTTTGTTGTTGTCGTTGAATAGTGTTCCCCTATGTGGATACGCTACAGTCCATTCATTCTCCTGATGATACACATTTATGATTCCAGGGTTTTTTTTCTGTCATGAATAAGACTGTGGGTATATGATTTAATTTTTTTTCCTTTTAGGAAAATATCCAGAAGTGGAATTGCTTGACCACAGAATAGTAGACATATGTGTATCTTTGTGAGAAACTGACAGAGAGTTCCCTGCCGGCCGCCTGCGACAGTCCCAGTCATTCCATGGCATTGCCCTCACACAGTGTTAGTCTTTTTTGTTTTAGCGTTCTATTAGGTATTATTACTACCATGACTTTAATATACATTTTTGATAACTAAGGAAAAAGTTTGAGCACAACTTCATATGCACATTGTCCATTTTATTCATCTGTCTTTCTAAATTAAATTGTTTGGGGTGACATTGGTTAAAAAAATTATATAGGTTTCAAGTGTCCAGTTCTATAATGCATCATCTGTCTACTGCTCTGTATGTTTACCACCCAAAGTCAGAATCTCCTCCCATCAAAAATATTCATCTATTTTTTTAATTACTTATATTTTTCCTTTTAATTGAGTTCACTTAGCATAATGTTCTCGAGCCCCGTCCTTTGCAAAATGTCTGTTCCAGATTATTGTTCTACATTTTCCCCTAATTATTGATTAGCAAATCTTTCTATCATCAATTTATAGGATTGTGTGTGTTTGTGCATGTGTGTGTCCTGGATACAAGTCCTTTGTTAGATATATATTTAGTCAGTATTTTTTTCCTGTGTGTAACTTGCCTGTTTTCTTAATGGTGGATTTGATGGGCAGAAAGTTTTAAAATTTGATGATGTTCAGTTTATCAATTTTGTTTTCTGTCAAAGTAATCTGTGCCTACCCCAGTTGGCAAAGATGTTCCGTGTTTCCTTCTAGAAGCTTTATGGTTCTGTGTTTTACATTTATGTCTATGATTTATCTTGAATTAATTCCTGTACAGTCATGTGCCACTTAATGACCAAGGGTATGTTCTGAGAAATGCATTGTTAGCTGATTTTGTTGTTGTGCGAACACTGAAGCATGTACTTACCCAGACCTAAATGGTGTAGCCTACAAAGCACCGAGGCTGTATGGTATACCGCCTTTGTATCTGCAGTCTTACCATTGGCCAGATGTTATGCAGCACATGACTGTATATGGAATGAGATAAGGATCGGGTCAAAATTTTTTCCACATGCCATTTGTTGTAGATTGTTCTTCCCGTATTGGATTGCCTTAGCTCCTTTTTAAAAAATGAATTGACCATGGACCTCCAGTCAAGATGGAGGCATAAGTAGACATTCATTGCCTCCTCACACAACTACAAAAAGAAATTACAACTAAATGTCAAAACAAATGAATACCCAGAACTGTCATAAAACTGAACTGTATGAAAGTCTGACAACCAAGGATTTAAAAAGCCACATCATCCAGATGGGTAGGATGGGCGGAGACGCAGAGACGGGGCAGAGAGGGGAGGAGACACAGTGTAGCGTAGAGAGGTGGTGGCGAAACAGGCAAGGTTAACCCACATTCACTGGTGGTGGATAAAAGTCAGGAGGGATATCTCGGGAGTGAGCAATCCCAGCCCCAGGCCAGACCTCACAGCCCAGGGTTCCAGCACCGGAAAGATAAATCCCCATAACTTCTGGCTGTAAGAAACAGTGGGGATTTGGGTAGCAGAAGAAACTGCCACATTTAAGTGGGAACTCCACTTAAAGGGCCTGCACAGTCTTAAAACATACACAAACCCACCCACTCTGGGATTCAACAGCAGCGCAACAGCTGGAAGGGCACCAGTTGCATATATGGAGTGGGTGAAGTCACTGGAAAAGGGGCGAGTGCCAGGCAAACTCCCCAAAGCCAGGCAGTGGCATAGTCCCCTCTCCGAGTGCTCTCTCCACACAGAGCCACAAAGTCATGAATTGGGTTGCCCCACCCTGGTAATTACCTAAGGCTTTGCCCCACATAATTTACAGGTGTTTTTTTTATAGTGACTCAAAGCAGCTCTACCTATAAACAGAAACAAACACAGGGAGGTTGCCAAATTGAGGAGACAAAGAAATATGGCCCAAATGAAAGAACAGAACAAAACCCCAGAAAAAGAACTATATTAAATGGAGATAAGCAACCTGTCAGATGCAGAGTTCAAAACAATGGTGATCAGGATGCTCAAGAACTCGTTGAGTACAGCCACAACATGAAGGAATAAATAAAGGTTACACTAAGTGAAGTAAAGAAAAAACTATAGGGAACCAATGGTGAAGGGAAGGAAGCCAGGATTGAAATCAACAATTTGGAACATAAGGAAGAAATAAACATTCAACCACAACAGGAAGAAGGAACAAGAATTCAAAAAAAACAAGGATAGTATAAGAAGACTCTGGGACATCTCCAAATGTGTCAATATCCGAATCATAGGGATGTCAGAAGGAGAAGAAGAAGAGCAAGAAATTAAAAACTTAGTTGAAAAATTAATGCAAGAAAACTTCCGTAATATGACAAAGTAAATAGACATGCAAGTCCAGGACAAAGAGTCCCAAACATTTTGGACTCAAAGAGGACCACACCAAGATACATCGTAATTAAAATGCTAAAGGTGAAAGATAAAGAGAAATTCTTAAAAGCAGCAAGAGAAAAGCAGATATTTACCTACAAAGAAGTTCCCATAAGATTGTCAGCTGCTTTCTCAAAAGAAACTTTGCAAACTAGAAGGAACTGGCAAGAAGTATTCAGAGTGATGAAAAACAAGGACCTACAACCTAGATTACTCTAGCCAGCAAAGCTATCATTTCGAATGGAAGGGCAGATAAAATACTTCCCAGATAAGGTAAATTTAAAGGAGTTCATCATCACCAAGCCCTTATTATATGAAATGTTAAAGGTACTTATTTACAAAAAAGATTATCAAAAATTTGAACAGTAAAATGACAACAAACTCACAACTATCAACACCTGAATCTAAAAAAGCAAACAAATTAAGCCTGTAAGCAGAACAGGAACAGAATCATAGATATGGAGATGGTTTGCAGGGTTATCATCTGGGAGGGGGAAAAGGTGTGGGGATTAAAAAGTCTAATTGGTAGGTACAAAACAGACAGGGGAATGTTAAGAATAGTGTAGGAAATGGAGAAGCCAAAGAACTTGTATGCATGATCCATGGACATGAACTCAGGGGAGGGGATTTCTGGAGGGAAAGAGGTGACAGGCAGAGGGGGCCAGAGGGGGAAAAATGGGGACAACTGTAATAACATAATCAATAAAATATACTTTAAAAAATGACTTGACCATATATGTATGGTCTATTTCTAGACTCTTTATTTTGTTCCACTGATCTTTTTGTACATATTTATATCAGCACTGTCTTGAATACTATAGTTTTAATAAGCCTTGAAATAGGTAATCTAGATTCTTTTAACTTTGTTCTTTTTCAAGATTGTTTTGCTTGTTCTAGATTTGCATAAAGATCATAACCATCTTGTATACTTCAAAGAAGTTCACTGGAATTTTGATAGGAGCATTAAATTTATATATCAGTTTACGGAATATTGACATGATCTTTCCATCCAGGAATATATTATTTCTTTACATTTGTTTAGGTCTTCTCTAAGTTCTCTTAGTGGTGTTTTGTTGTTTTCAGTGTAGAAGTCTTACAGACTGCCCATTTGGTTCATTTCAAAATGTTTCTTTTTTTTTCCCCTTAACACTATTGTCACTGGTAAGTTCTTAAACTCTCATTTCCAATTGTTGCAAGATTTGCTGATTTCTTCCTTTTGAGTTACTTGCTTCTAGGTGACTAAGGTTTTCCAGTTCCTAAAATGGATTTCAGTTTAGTACTGAAAGCAAATAGAAGTTAGTTAAAATAAATGAACTTTGCAACATCGATTTTAGTACATACCTATTATGTTAGTTAAGACTGTGGGTATTTTCTCTATTTGATTGATTGATTAGTGAGTGTTTTTCTCAGAACTCTCTGATGTTTGTATAATTTGCCAGCATTTTTCTAACATAAGGAAGTCTGTGCTATCTTTTTGTGTCTGTTACTAGAACACAGGATGCTTTAAGATTTTATTTTTCATTTGATCCATGAGTGAAAGAAGTAGGACAGGCTTTGGGCTCACAATGGTGGGAAGGTTTGGCTACTGGGGATCAAAGAAAAAGAAGGACAAGAATAAAACAAGCCTTGACAACAAGGGGAAAGCAACTTTGGTCTTGTTGAGTAGTAAGTAGTGAGTGCTTGAGCCTGCCTCCCATTGGAGAGCTCAGGTACAGAAATAACAGGAAAAGAATTAACTTTTACTTTGGGATTGGAAAATCTTGAAACCTAGTTTTAGCAGTTTTATTTCTCATGTTCAATAAAGAATCACTACAGACTTTAAAGTCAAGAATGTGAATAGCAATGACACCATTTTATTAATGGGCCTTGTAAATGAAACATCTGAAAAAACTTGTGTCTTTTGTATTCCAGTTTTAAAACATAGACATCTTTAAACTTTATATAATTTTTTTGTGGCTGCCAAAATAAATGATTGTAAACTCAGTGGCTTAAAGCAACAGAGATTTATTCTTTCACGATTCTTTCTGGAGGCTGGACATTCAAAGTCAGTGTAACTGGGCCGCAATCGAGGTGTTGGCTGGGCTGCACGTCCTCTAGGAGCTCCAGAGGGGGGTCGGTTTCTTGTCTCTTCTGCCTGTGGTGGCTGCCAGTGGGCCTTGGCTTGTGGCCTGATGACTCCAGTCTTGAAGTTCAGTGTTTCAAATCTCTGTGCAGTCTTCACACTACCATCTCCGTGTGCCAAATTTCCCATTGCCTCTCTCTTACAAGAACACTTTGTGTTTATCCCACCTAGGTCGTTTTTCTAATTCAATATATTTAACTTAATCATGTGTACAAAAACCTTTGTTTCCAAATAAGGTAACATTTATAGGTACCAGGAATTAGGACCTGATATTTTGGGGGGCTGTTATCGGCCTACCACAGAATGTGTTTTCTGGGGTTTTTGTTTTGTTTTTCAGACCTTCATTTTGTTCTGGAACTTGCTGTTAGCACCCCAGATAACATACTTATTTTCTTGCGGTAACCACCACTTTTTAATTGAACCCTATATCATGGAATAAAATGCATTGCATTCTAAAAGCACAACAGAACCCACCTACAAACCTCAGATGCTCAGCTACTTAATTAAAATACTAGTCAGAAAAACACCACATTGGTGAACAAGATTGATTGAATTGTGCTTCGACTCCACAGCGCTGCTTCAGTGTGGGGCAGTCTCGGCTTCGTAGAGCTTGCTCTGTCCGGTTGGTGCATGATCAGGCCCGTGTGTCCTATTCGCTGCTCCAAGGAGACCTTCTCTCGTGGCCTAGAAGACATTACCTATCGGCACTCTTAGTCTCTGCTTCTACTGTGGAGCTACTAGTTTCAAATGATTTCTCCGGGGTCTCACTCAATGCTTGTGACATAGCAACACTTTTCATATATAAGCGTATGTGAAAATGTATACTCTTCATTTATGTTAGGTATTCCTAATGTATACCAGTGGCATATTTGAGCATGTTGCATGTAACATTGATTCATAGCAGGCATGCTACACAGATCTTCACATGGTGTTGGAGGAATGGGTCATCTAGAGAAATTTCAAGTAGCCAACTTTATTTTAGCTTTGGGATATTATTTTGATGTCGTAGCTTTAGGGATTGCCTGAACCTCAGTATGGGAATACTTTTTGTGGGCATCATTTGGTAAATTATAGCCAAAAGAGATTTTTTAAAAAGCTATAGTTTTCTTCAGTCATTATATTAACTAGCTTAAATATTTAAATGTTGATAATGAGCGATTTGGCATGGGAAGAGAATTTTCCAAAGGGAAATGGAAGCTTCGTTCCCTTTGTCCTGTAGTCTTTCTCCCACCGTGCATGGTGTTCGTTAGTTCTTCTGTGCAGCCAAAGGTCACAGCTGCTTTTGCTCTGCTGGTTGAGGACCTCGGCAGTGTGAAGAAGTTCGGCATGAAGACAAATTACTGTGAAAGCCAGCAGTCAACATTAGATTAAAAACTTACATACTTTCTGAATTCTGCATTGAGAATTAAAGTCCTTTGACTTCATGTTACTTCACAACTTACTGTAGGGTTTTGGCTTTCGCAACTTAGATAATAAATTGCATGGTACTTATAAATTTTTCATGTTCTTTTGATGTCTGTAAAGCAATCATTGAAAGAATTTAAATGATTATATCATTAATTGATGAGTATGTGAAGTAACCACATTAGTGTCATGAAATGTGGATACGTCCACTTGGCTGTTTGTTTTATTATAAAAAGTGTAAGAACTAAAGGGGAAAAAACTGCTGTTAATTCAAAGGAAATTCCAAAGATAACTTTTAAAATTAAAATCTGTTCTGTGTAATATATTAGATAAACCATTTGGAGTAATTGCTGGTTGAAAATTCTGGATAAATACTCAAGGGATTCCTTATTTACTTGAGAGCAAAAAATTACATATATCAATATCTGCTAGTTATTCCCAGATTATTTAAGTGAAATGTCTCTGAATTTAGGCAATTTTTCCTTTCTTGTTTGTTGAGAAATTGCTGAAAAGCAAATGCCATATTTATTCTTCCAGAAGAACATAGTAAAAAGGGGAGGGAGAAAAAAAGGAAAAGGGGGATAATATAAGTGAGGTATTCAGTGAGCCACATTCACATTATCATTTGAGAATTGAATTGACATAAGACTTTCTGTTTTTGACCAAACGGTGTACAGAAATTACTGCATATTGAAAACATTCTTAAAATTTTCTTGGACTTAGTAAGCACATGTAAGGAAGATTTACTAATAAATTAATTCATATTCATATGTCTGTGGTTTTTAAAGTTCTTATGAATCTGTCCTGGAGTAACCATTTTTCAATAAACATGGGTATGTGGGGACTTATAAGTTTAAAATCTTCAGGGCTGAGCTGGAAGATGAAAAGCGTTCTATTTTAAGTATGACTCTGTGATCCAATTCTGCAAGAAAAGGCTAGCACTCGGTCCATGGCGGGTTTGGTGGCCCTGCACACCGGATGCGAGGACGCCTCGTTCTCTGCGTGGTCTGCGTTCCTCCTTTGTCAGGCCCTGCTCGTCCAAAGGTGCCCATTTCTGTTTGTGTTAGTCACCCTCTGTAGGTAAATTGTCCGTGAGACCAGTGATTCCGTCCATCAGCAAATTATCCAGAAAACGCTGCCTTTGCACGTTGTGACAGATCCCGTCACTGGTGGAGTCGCAGCTACTCCAGTGGTCTAATTACCCTGGCAAGTTGTCTCCTGTGCCCAACGCTGTTGCCTTGTTGCCTTGGCATCTCAGCTTTGTCTTCTCATTACCTTCTCTCTTGACTAAAGCTCGGAGTTACAATTTTTTTAAACCTACGCCTTCTTAACCCTGTGTGTTCACCATCCTCCTTATTTTTGATTGGCAGTATCATCCGGATAAACAAAGTGCAGACGTGCCAGCAGGAACAATGGAGGAATGTGTACAGAAGTTCATCGAAATTGATCAGGCGTGGAAAATTCTAGGGAATGAAGAGACAAAAAAAGAGTATGACCTGCAGCGGCACGGTAGGTACTTGTGGTGAGGGGCCACGGCACACGGGCACCTTTCTGGAGCCCGGTCTGCAGCCATCCTGGGGAGCATTTCCCAGCATTTGCACCGCGTTGTTAGTGCCTCCTTCACTCCCCCCACCACCGTTTTTAATTACGCCCTGTTCTTAGTGCTGATTATTGTGTATCCACTGAGAAGTTAACAAAACTCCTAAGATATGGCTTCTTGTGAAGCTGTGAAAGCTACTTTTATAACTAATGAAAAATGTTTAATTAAACATCCCTAATTACTGTGTTCTATATGTTTAAAAACTTATTTTTATTAAATTTCATTATGTGCCAATTAAAACTTTAATTAGAGTACTTTTGAGGCTATAAATGACAGTCTGAAGGAAGATACTATATGAGGTAACAGAAAGCACTCTGCGGTCTCTGCGCTTGTTCTAAGCTGGGTTTTATGATTATCTCTCGGATAAAGTAGTTCTTATAACACTGCTATAAATGGTGTTTTAGGAATGAACATTTCCCAAGCAGTTTTGTAAGTCATTTCGTTTATGCATTTTAGAAAATAGCTTCTTAAAACAGTGACAAGCTCTTGTGAGAAACAAAGGGAGAAATGTAGGTCAGGTTTGTCACACATGGACTGCGGTTACACAAAGTGATAGGCTGTCTTTCAGCACTGGCCTTGGGAGAGGGGTCCCTCGGCCTCCTGCGTGAACCTTCAGTGTGCACCGTACATGTTAATGGGGGGAGTCAGTACTCAGTTACAGCCTGTGGGGAGAACACTCAGCCGCGCCCTGCAATCGTGCACCAGGCTCGGCATCGACTCGTGTGTGGATAAAAGCTCCCTGTTTCCGCAGTTATTATTGAGTCCCCCTCTGTGCCCTGTACTGGCACACCATCGAACCTAACAAAATGATTTTAAAACTCATACGGCTGTGATTATGAAAATTTCATCTGGAAGTCAAGGCTGCATGTCTAAAATACATCGTTAATAGGATAAAGCCAGTGATATATATAGAATATCCACATTTATTTTCAGAGGGAATTGTACCAGTAAAATCAGGTATTCCTACAGTGCTTGATAGTTCTGTGTGTAAAGGCTCCGTAAGCTATTTGTTCATGTGCTGGCCCGTTTGTTTTCAACAGTGACTTTCATAACACTGGTCAGCTCTAAGTTCCTTCTACTTTTTAAAAGACTGATAAACTTATTTTTTTTTACATGTTAAGAAATTGATGAGTGTATCTTTGCAGTGAATTGGGATTAATTTTCAAATAAGGCTTGGATATTTTGTCCTGCCTCTATTTGCTGCAATATGAGGAGCTTTTAAAAGTTGTATTTCTTTGGTAAATGCATTTATACTTCAGGGACAGCGTGGGAACTTGGGTCCAGGAATAGAGTATAGAGGTGGTTCCATCTGAGGACAGATTCTATCCACGCATATATCTTTTTAACCTTGGTTCACAAGACACAGTTTCTATAAAAGTATTGAAACTAATACACAGGAGTGTGTTGTGTGTGGGAAGTTACCTGTGTTTCTAAAGCTGCCAGCTACACTGGACGTGACTGTTGTCTCTTGGTGCTTTTGCTCGTCTTTATCAGTCTCGACTCTGCAAGGCGCTGATTTGCTTAAGATAAGGATATTCCCCACCCTAAGGAGGGTAGAGCCCTGTGCTGGCACTGTCCTTGGCATTTTTGCCACCCCAGTGCCTATGTTCTATTAAGAAGCTATCAGTGAAACTGAGACTAGATGCCCTGCTGTCTTAGGAGAAAAGAGGTAGGGAGAGATCAAGAATCAAAAAGTATTCTGTCTTGCTATGGTATAGGGCAGGGTAGACCAGAAATGGAGAAAAATAAGAAACAGAGTTTAAAGTGGGTAATGGGATTTCATGAAGGAACGTTTAAAGAGATTTTGGAAAAACAGTGAACATCTTCAAGCCTGTCTCACTGCCTTTGAGAAGTCCTTGGAATGTGGATTTCTTTTGAGCTTTGAGTCCTTGGTTTTAAATTTTTAATGGGAGCAACTATGGCCTGCTGTTTCATAAGAGACTAGGTCACAGATAAAGTCACTATAAAATTTACACAGACCAAATACAGTGAGAGTTGGGTAGGATTCATGATTCAATAAATAGGCAGATCTTCCGTTTGGGATTTATGTAATGTCAGGTTGCTATGTGAGTTTTCAGGCAGGTTGAATTGAGCTATTCTAAAAGAAAAGTAGAAACATTTCAGATCTAAGTACTAAATATTTCTTTTGTTACCTGAGGCTCCAAATAGTGAAAATGCTTTCTTTGAGTTTTAAATTGAGATTGGCTTGCTGTTTAGATAAGAAATGGTAGTCGCTTACTAGAATATAGCTTGCTGTTTTTAAGTTTCATACTAGAGCTATTTTAAAAGTCTCATAATAAACCTAGTTTCATATTGTCATTTGTTTTGACATTAATTTTTCCTTCTTGACCCATTTTCAGTAAGTGGCCCCTCAAAAGAAGGAAACGAACTTGAACTTCTAACAGTGAGGATTTCGAGTCCATAGAAGGAAAACCTTTGAGAGTGATAATTTGTTAAAGACCAAGATAGGTTACCACCAGAGAGAGAATTTGTTATAACCAGGTCAAAGCACTCTTTTTTCTGGGTCACCCCCTGGGGACATGGAAGTAGCTTTGTTATACAGAATTCTTTTTGCATGTAGTGATAGTTCATTGTAGAACTTTCTTTTCTTAGGGCATGTTTTAAATATGTTTGTTTCCTGCCCTCCATTAACTGGGAGTATAAAATAAATTTGAGGCAGGAGATGTTTTGTTGGCCGATGTTGAATGCATTCTTGTATCAGTATTTCACAGCTCATGGTGCCCTGTTGTAAGGAAAGCCTCATCTATATTACCCACAATCATTTATTTCTCTAAAGATCATTTAAAGGAGCCCTTGACATCCATATTTCTTTGCTTCACAAAAGAAATAATCAAATGAATTCTAATAAAGAAAAAGTCCAGGGTAGATAACCTCAAGTAAAGTACATATATATATTTTTTTCTTTGTTTCCACTTCTATATTTCTAGTTGACATTTTAGGGCAATGTTAGCCAGGCTGAAGAATAGCAAATCTAAAAACTGATGATATTCAGTTCCTAGATATACATTCTGAAAGCAGTGTTAACTAGTGGATTTAATCCATTTGTTCCAGTTGGCATATTTACCTTATTGTTTCTAAGGATGCTTCCAAAGGCTGCTTGCCCTGTTCCCTTGAAAGGCATGTGGTTATTCAAGATTAGGCTTTGCATCTTAGACAACCCGGTGAACACTTTCGGAAAATCTTTTCGAGATTTACAAAATGTTCTCATGAATAATATCTGTTGAATAGATTTTGGTGCTTTATAAATCTTACAGAGAGTTTTCTCATATGTTAAGCATGTGCAAACACATCAGAAGCATATCATGGGAAAATAATAGGGATCACGATCGAATAACTTTGTAATGTGACAGTCACACACATCTCGGATGTCTCAGCGGCTCTGTAGAGTGACACAGCTTATGTATGGGTTAGGTTACTTCTTCATGGCTTAAAGAGGAACAAACCTTCACATGAAGTCAGTCAAATTGAATAATGTTTTGAAAAACTAAGGGGTTGTGTTTGGGAATCCCTGGTGGTATGTTATTTTGTGTTAAGATGTATCTTGGTTTTTTATTAGTAAATTATTTTGGTAACATGGAGCCTTCACTCTAAACAATTGGCCAAGGACTTAGATATGAAAAACAGCCTGCCTCGGGAGGAGTTTGGGCTAGACATTGTAAAGTTACTGCGACTTTACTCAGAGCTAGTCAGCTAGACAGAAAAAGGTCATTTCTGATGTTGTATTATATAGTTCATCTCATGTGTTTAATAGGATAAATATTTGAGAACGGGAGGTAAGCAAATTCCCCTGGACCAAATGAGGAACACATCTTAAAACGCCAGCATTTATGTCAGATAGCTGAATCAATGTGTAATTTGTTAAACTCAAAATAAGAATCCTTTCTGAAAAGCAAGTTAAAGCTCAAGACTGATTAACTCCATAAGAAGGGAAATAATACTTGTAAATGTAGATAATATGAATTCAACTGTTAGGAAGGATATTTGTGTAAATTGTGTGCTAAAACTGACCCTTACAAAATGTTAGTTGTGGTCAGATTAGGGTTTCCTTTTATGGTCATATCAGTGTTTCCATTTGATTTTAGGAATTTGAAAATTGACTATAAAAATGTGCTTGAGGTAAAACTTGAAGCTAAGCCTCAGGGGCTGGTTGTGGCGGGGAGAGAGAGTGAGTGTGTGTGTGTGTGTGTGTGTGTGTGTGTGTGTGTGTGACTGTTTCTGGGAAAAGTAAATACGTGAAATGATGCAGAAAATCCATCTGGACAGTTGCGGACTGGCGTTTTCTTCAGAGGGAGGAGAGAGGACAGATGAAACTTTCTGCGGGTTCTCCTCCATTTTGTTTGTCCCAAGGAGGTGACTACTCACATTATTTGTTACTTCTACTCAAGTACAAACAACTATTTTTGCCACGAAAACGTACTTTAAGATCAGTTCTCAGTGATTTGGGCTAAAATTTGGCTAGTTTCAAATAATGCTATAGAAACCGATGGCCAAGATCATGATCATAATTCTGGTATATGGGGGCATAACAGGGGCTTCTGATGTGGTAATAGAGAAAACACCGGACTTTAGGAAGTCTTTGTCTCCAGCTGTAGCCTCTCTCCTGGTGTCTGTTTGGGAACTTGACCCGATGGAAGTCAGTGGGTCCAAACCAAGACTGTGCCACCTTTCTCATTGCTTAATTTCTCCCAGACATGAAACAGGTTCACATTACACACTCCGACTGCTTCTCCTTTGCTCACGACACAGCCAGTGAGTTAGAAACAAGTGCCGATGTTCCTTTTGTGTTTTTCTGTGTGATCTTACTCTCACAGCTACCACAGCGGTCCGTACCAAGATTAGAACACATATCCAGATCGTTTTCTTGGCTGCTAATTGGCCTCCCACAGTCTTACATTTTGGTTGGTTTAGCTTTCTTTATTATTATTCCTCTAATAACTTTTATAACCACTCCCTCCCCAACCTCACCTTTACCTGTTTGCCTGAATTTCAATGGGACAGAAGATTTTAAGTTTGTCCCTACTGTACTTTTTCTAACTTTATCACCAATCACAAAACTAATGTGAACCTTCTCCCTTGGGCAGTTTAGGGGCTCCCCAACACACCTGTTTATGCTGTTTGTCATTACTCAGAACTCCCTCCCATTCTGATTCTTCACAGCATTCTTTACTCGGGTGCCAACTCAAGTCCGCCTGTCTCCCTCCCCAAAGCACCAGAAAAGCCTCTCTGACATTCTAACCTTCCATCACTTCTGACCTCTGAATTCAACCCACAAATGAATTATTTTGAACTTTTTCTGTTTCCCAACTCTCAGTTCTGTTTGATACTTCAGAAGGTAATTATTGATATGGTTTTGATAGTAATGGGTCACATTTAATGGGACTGACCAAGTACATCGAACTTCACATTGGCAAGCCCAGACAAAGTCAGCAGTTGCTGCTCTCCCGTCTGAGGCTCCCCTCGCGCCTCCCCAGCAGTGATGGTGTGGACGGGTCAACACAGACCTCGTGGAACAACAGGAGTTAAAGTAGCTGCCGTTTACTGAGCGCTGGAACTGTGGTCACTGTCTTTTAATCGTTGTTTAACAACCTTGTAAGGAGGAAATAATATTTTCCAGAGAAAAAATCTGAAGCTCAGAGGGGTTAACTAATTTGACTAAGGTTACATAGCTAGTATAGAGGGGGAATTCAAAGCTATTCTGTGCCTTTTTTTTTTTTTTTTTGTAGTTACTGATTTGAGAGAGAGGAAGTGGGGGGGCAGAGAGAGACATCAGTTTACTGTTCCACTTAGGGCATTCATGGATTGATTCTTGTATGTGCCCTGACCAGGGATCGAAACTGAAACCTTGGTGTATCACACATGAAGCTCTAACCAGCTGAACTACCTGGCCAAGGCCTCATTCTCTGACTCTTACTCGTTGTATTAGGCAGCCAAATTTTGGACAGGTGTGTACTACTACTATTTTTAGTTCCAAATAGTCAAGAATGAGGAGTATTTTGAGGGTCAGAACCGGAGGCCAGGCCTACATCTGCTGCTGTTCTGCCTGTTCTGTAGAGAAACGTGAAATGCGGTCTGGGTTTTATTCGGAACATTTCATGAGAACCGGCTTTAGGCTTAGTTCATGAAAGCTCTGCAGTTCTTGAGGTCCATAATTGAATTCCAAATTTGTAATTTTTCTTTGATATAGAAAGCCTTGCGGTTGTGACTCTAATTCTGTCTGGGAAAGGATTATAGAGCTTTATAAGTTAATAAGCAGGTTTCCAGTTAATCGTTGGCTGATTCTGAATCTTATCAAAGTAGAGGCTGTTCCAAGAACAGAGACTGTTAGGGAAAAGGAAGCTGATTTCCTTTGAGTCATTTCTGATGTGAAAAATTGAATCACGTGTAGTGAAATGATTTTTTAGGGATGAGGTGATTGTGTAGAATGAAATTATTTAGTTTTTAAACAGCAAGATACGAAGACCTAAAGGAACACACTGTTTGCTTTTAACATGCATAGATGGCTTCTTTAAGTTCGAAATAAATTTTAAATATCTTAAATGGCATAAAGATGGACACCGTGGACAACTTGCTCAGTGAGAGCATTCTGGGGACTTGGGCACTTGAGCGACAAGGCATTAGTGCATGTGGGTACTGGGGACACAGCTGCGGACGGGATGGACTCAGACTTTTGGTCCAGAGTAGGTTGATTGGTACTTTTAGATACCTCAGCCGTAATAAACAAAGCTAAATTCCTGTCCGCTGTAGCTTTTTGTTGCTGTTATTTATTTATTTATACTTGCTTATTTGAATTGTAGCTACAGTTAGAAAAAGTTTCCTGGGATTAGGAAGTATATTTAGGTAGCAAAGAGTTGTTTTAGAAATCTTAGTATCATTAAGAAGAAGTTTAAAAGGACTGGAATTCCATTGTCTTGTAAGAAGTAAGAAATATTTATTGATTTCCAAATGGAGCTGGGGGAAAAAAAAAAAAACCTTTCCTCTTTTAGAAAGTTGTGAATGACCCAGCGAGAGCTCTAGTAAGCTTTACTGAACCAAGCTGCTAATAGTTATTTAATGTTATTCTTCAGTGTGAAAGAATCTCTGTAGATTTTCCTTTTAATCTCTTTGAATTGAAGGCTCATAAACCTCTCTGATGAGTCCTGCCAGTGTTTTCTCAGATCCCCCCGTTGAGACAATGGAGCCACAGAATCCTTTCACCTCTTGTTGTCAGACAAATCCAATAGAACACAAGGTCAGGAGGGCCTATGCTTCTAAAGGTTTAAAGATTCTTTTTCAAGAAGCCACATAAATTATTTGATTTTATCATTATATTCCTTAGGAATCTCTCTTTAATTATAGTACATTGCTTTCTCTCATAGAGGTAAATGTATCTGGAAGTGTTTCTTGTGCCCATATTTGGTTAAGTGTGCCAGCACTGCACAAGGTGTGAACAGACCTTCAGTGTTCCTAGATACCTTAGCCAAAGCTGAATCTGTTCACTTCAGAAGAATTGGTAATCGTGGTCCCAAGATAGAGTAGGCCAAATGCCTGGCAGTTCATTTTCTATACAGTAGCTGGGTTTTGTTTTTTGTTTTGTTTTGTTTTGTTTTGTTTCAATGCCATCCATAGCTAAAATCCAGATTTAAATCTAGCCTCTATTCCTTTAATTAAGTCACTTTCTAAGTTGGTTTATGTTCACTCAGCATCTTCAGTAGTGTCATCTTAACTGGAAATTTTTGAGATAGGATTTCTATTATCAGACACTTATTGAGTTGGCCAAAAATTTCATTTAGTTTTTTCCATATGATGGCTCTAGTAGTACTTATTGTCTTTAACTTTATTTGATACAATTTTGTTAGACTGTATTGTGACAGCTGGCGTGTCAGTGTGCATTTACAAAGAAACTGATTAGAATTGGTGAATTTTGGTGCAGCCATTTTAATATTGAAGAAGAAGATACACAACATTTTCAGTGTATTATGCTTTATTATTGCAAGAAAGGTAAAAACACCACTGAAATCCCCCCAAAAAAGGTTTTGTGTAGTGTATGGAGAAGGTGCTGTCACTGATTGTATGTGTCAAAAGTGGTTTGCGATGTTTCTTGGTGCTATTGGCATTTCGGCCCAATAATTCTTTGCTATGGGGCTGTCTTATACATTAGATGTTTAGTAGCACCCTGGCTTCTACACACTAGAAGCCCATAGTGGGAGACAGCTGACAGATTCAGCATATCCAAATCAATAAAGTTTGGTGAAAATAAAAAATGCGTCTTTTATTTTACAGAAAAAAGCATACAGACTTTTTGGCCAACCCAATACAATCTTTCTTTGTAATGAGCAAAAATATTTATATTATATAATACTCAAAAGAAAACTAATTTATCTCTTTTGCAGATGCCAATCCTGATAGACAATTATCAAAGCTAATTATAGGATTTTTGTAAGTTACTTTAAGGGCTAGGGATGAATTACATTTTCTAATTACAACTACAATCATGGAAAAGCAGAGATCATTGCTTAAAAAGAAAAAAACAGCCCTGAGTGGTGTAGCTCAGTGGGTTGGGTCTTGTCCTACAAACCAAAAGGTTGCTGGTTTGATTCCCAGTCAAGGCACATGCCTAGGTTGTGGGCTAGGTGCCCAGGTTGGGCCTGGGACAGGCAAGCTATCCATGTTTCTTTCCCTCTTTTCCCCTCATTTAAATAAATAAAATCTTAAAAAAGAAACTTAGAAAAGGGGGGTGGGGATCCAAGATGTCTGTGGAATAGGTGGAACTGGCACTAAGCTCCCAGGACCAAACTGGAATTACAGTTAAAATATAGAGCATTTAATACTGATAACCAACTGAAGACCGGCTAAAGAGAAGTCTCATCACCAAGGATTTGCAGAAGAAGCCCCATGGAGACTGGTGTGCAGGATGGAGACACGAAAAGGGCTGGCCCCACTCCCACTGCCGTGGCTGAAATTCCGGAGGGTTAGCTCAGCGCAGAGGTTCCTCTTGACAAGAATGGGGTCTCAGTCTCAAGCTGGTTTCCTCAGCCCAGAGTAACAGAGCTGGGAAGAGGGGCTCATTAACATCTGACTATGAAAATTAGCAGGGATTCTGCCCACCAGGGAGAGATGGCTAGAGACCTAGGAACCCTCTTAAAGGGCCAATGCACAAAATCTTGTTCACTGTCACTCACCCTGGGGTCTGGCAAGGGGAGGGCAAAGTGGACTAAAGCCATGTGAGGAGAGTCGGGGGTTTGAGGCTCTAGGGAGAAAGCTGAAGGGACAGTTGCCAGAATCTCTGGGCTGAGTTTTTCTCCCACACCACAGAGGCCATCTCTCTTGGGTGGAGCACTCGCTCCACAGGGCAGCAGCCTGGGGGAAAGCAACAGCCCCAGCTGTGGACTCCCAGTTGCTCCCCGCTAAAGAGCTTGCTCCCAGCTGAGGAGGCAGCAGCTGCTTGGACCCAGGCGTAGAGATCTGGCAGACCCAGAGGGTCTCAGGGGTGTCAGTGACTGAGTGGTGTGGCTTTGGGTCAAGGGCCATTCCTCCCACTTCACCACCAACCTGACTGGTGCCTGCCCCTTGCAGGAATCCACTAGCCCATTCTCCGTGCTCCCGTCGGCCCCACCCTCCCAACTCCTGGTGGCTCTGCCCTGCCAATTCTGGGCAGGCTCTGGGACAGACTGCATTTTGTGGCTCTGGGGAGGGGGCCACTTACCCTCAAGCCTGACTGGCACCTCCCCCTCACAGGAGATCCACTAGCCCCATCCTCCTGACTCCCAGTGGCCCAGCCCTGCTGAGATCAGGCTCCTGGCAGAATCTGGGACAGACTGAGTAGTGTGGCTCTGGGACAAGGGCCATTTTTCCCTCACTCACCCAACTGATGCAGAGTGCTCCCTTCACACAGCCAAATCTTGGTCTCTTTGGGCCTGATAAACTCTCCTGGCCTCACTCTGATGACTCCATGAGACCCTGCCCCACTGCATAGGTGTCAAACTATACTGTAAGGCCATAGTAATCAAAACAGCATGTACTGGCATGAAAGCAGACATATAGATCAGTGGAACAGAATAGAGAGCCCAGAAATAAATCCACAGCTTTATAGTCAATTACTATTTGACTGAGCTTTATGGTCAATAGGTTAAAGATAGTCTATTCAATAAATGGTTTTAGGGACTTTGAACAGATACAGGAAAATGAAATTAGAACCACCTTACACCATACAGAAGAGTAAACTCAAAATAGATTAAAGGCAAATGTTTGACTCTAATCCATAAAAATTCTAGAAGAAAACACAAGCAACAAAATCTCGGACATTTCTCGTAGCAGTGTAGCAGTATTTCTTCAGATATATCTCATCAGGCAAGGGAAACAAAAGAAAAAATAAACGAAGGGGGGGACTACATCAAACTAAAAAGTTTTTGCACAGCAGAGGAAACTATCAACAAAATTAAAGGACAGCCCACTGAATGAAGGAACATATTTGCCAATGATATGTCTGCTAAAGGGTTAATACCCAAAATTTATAAAGAATGTATACAGCTCAACACCAAAAAAAATAATCCAATTAAAAATTCAGCAAAGGACCTGAGTAGACACTTCTCCAAAGAGGACATACAGATGGCCAGTAGACATGGAAAGATGTTCAATGTCAGCAATCATCAGAGAAATGCAAATTAAAACTACAGTGATATATCACCCCACACATGTCAGAATGGTTATCAATAAATCTACAAACAAGTGCTGGCAAGGATGTGCAGAAAGGGGGACCGTTTTGCATTGTTGAGGGGAATGCAGTCTGGTGCAGCCACAGTGGAAGCAGTATGGAGTTTCCTCAAAACGTTAAATGGAACTGCCTTATGACCCAGTGATTCCACTTCTGGGAATATATGCACCCATGTTCATTGCAGCATTATTTACAACAGCCAAGATTGGAAGCAGCCCAAGTGTCCGTCAGTAGATGAGTAGATAAAAAAGCAGTGGTACATTTATCACTGCTTTTAGAATACTATTTGGTCATCAAAAGGAAGGAAATCTTACCTTTTGTGACAACATGAGTAGTCCTGAAGACAACTGTGCTAACTGAAATATGCCAGTAAGAGAAATACAAGTACCACACGATTTCACTCACAGGTGTAATCTAATGAATGAAAGAAACTGACAAAATAGAAACAGACTCATAGAGAGCAGACCCACAGCTGTCGGAGGATGGCGCTGGGGAACTGGGTGAAAAGGTGTAGTGATGAAGCAAACACAAAAAAATCCTCACAGAGATAACACTATGATGATCACCAGAGGAAAAGGGTAGGTACAGGAGTGGAAAGGGGGGCAAATGACTGGAGGCAGTGGACCCACAGTGTACAGATGATGGATTATAGGACTGTACACCTGAACCTGTATAATTTTATTAACTGATGTCACCTCAGTAAATCACTTAGGAAAAGAGAAAAGGACATGGATTTGTGTGCGTCCTTATAATAGTAGTGGGCAGGGTTGCTCTGCTCTGTATCCAGTTCTCCTGGGACCCAATTTCCTCCAGTTAACCTCCCCCAGCCTTTTTTAAAACTTGTTAGATTACCATCCCTTCAAAGAATACATGTTTCTTTTGGGGCTCCTAATTTCTTTCCCCTAACTTCTCTTTCCTTATTTCTCTTAAAAAATGTAGCCGCTAGAGTCTCCACACATGATCTTTAAAACTCTTTATTGAAATGTCACGCTTACAGAGAAGTGCACCAACCCTAAAAGTACAGCTTGGTGGACTTTCAGGGTACACGCACCCCTCTACCCAGTGCCCCCACGGCCCCAGCGACTCCTGCTGGTGGCTACTCACTCCCTCACGCCCAGCACCTCCATGTGTTCTCATTTTTAGATACTGACTTTACAACCAGAAACCCCACAGAAACTCGCACCGTGCGCACATAGTGTGGAATAATCAGGTCAGTCCAGTACAGATGCTCACACAGCCACACGACATGGTAATACTTGAATACGCTCCTCTTAGCTCTGGCCTTTGGCAAATCACTCACCATTTTGGTGTTCTCTGTTCCCTTTTACCGTAAGGTCTAAATGGAGCTTTCAACTAGGAATAGGTAGGCACTCTAAAGTCCTTGTACATAAAACGGAAAAAATAGTAAAAATGTAAAAACCACCTTTTTGAGTAGGTAGAACATTAGGGTTCCACATTAATACAGAAATAGTAACTGGGAGAGAATAACGATAGCTTCCTAGTAGAGAACCAGAACAATACAAAGCTGATTTGCTTCGCAGTTGTACTTACCAGTTATTTATTATTTTAAAATGAAAATTGCATAATGGATATATATGAATGGTTTGTCTTTTTGTATATATTATTATAGGTGTCCAAAATAAGTCAGACTAACAAGATTTATTCATTTTGTCATTAAGTCTGCCTTGTCCAATTTGCTTTAACTGATTTCAGAAACACTGGATATCTATAAGATATATAGGTGACTTGATTATAAATCATTTATATCTGGTTTTCCCCTCACCAGGACCTGTTAAGTACCAATTACTCCTATTCTTCCAACCTAAAATTGTGTTTTATTTCCCCATTCAAGCAAACTATCCTGGTCCTTCTGGGTAAGAAATTGAAACATGTGATAAGATTTTTTTCCCTCCATCCATGAGACTTTTAGTAGAACTTCAAAAAAAAAAAAAAAAAGGAATACTGCTCTGGCCAGTGTGGCTCAGTTGGTTGGGTATTGGTCCACAAAGCAAAGTGTCACCAGTTCGATTCCCAGTCAGGACCCATGCCTGGGTTACAGGCTCTGTCCCCCAGTCAGGGCACAAACAAGAGGCAACCAAGTGATGTTTCTCTCTCACATCGTTTTCTCTTTCTTTCTCTCTCTCTCTCTCTCTCTCATTTCTAGAAGGAAAGGAAGGAAGTCTGAATAACATATAGTTAAGTCTACTTTATATAGAGTGTGGAAATTGTTTTGTTTGTTCAGAAATTACTTAGCATATTATCCCTGGCTGATACAGCTCAGTGGATTGAGCTCCAGCCTATGAACCATAAGGGCCACTGGTTCAATTCCCAGTCAGGGCACATGCCTGGGTTGCAAGCCAGGTTCCCAGTAGGGGGGCATGAGAGGCAATCACACATTGATGTTTCTCACCCTCTTTCTCCCTCCCTTCCCCCTCTCTAAAAATAAATAAAATCTTTTTTTTTTTAAAAGAAATCACTTAGCATATTGATACACTTTGCATCACCTATTTAGTTGGCACAGAGATACGGAGGAAGTACCCCTGACAACTAGGCTAAGTCTGTATCTTTGGATTTTAGGGATAGTTTAATGGACAGTTGGTACCCAATAAGTATGAAGTGATACAATATTTGATATATCTAATAGAAAACCACAGTGAATTCAAAATACTGTATAATCTTCTTACCTATTTTAAATTGTATAACTCACCAATAAAGAACAGGCAGTTATTAAATATAATTAAATGGCAGGCATTCACACAACAGAACAAAAGGAAGCATTCTCACCAAGTGAAGAAGAACCTAGTGAGACAGCTACAGAAAATTTCATTGGGTACCAGTGGATTTTACTAGTTTCTTTTAAGCATTTACTCTTAGAAGAATGATGCCAGCCTGCAGGAACTATATGGCATGCCTCTAAAAACAAAGACAGGTGCTTCTCCTCTCTAGTTGCTTTCTTTGTCCCAAAATACACTTACTGTAAGCAAGAGTGCATGCTTATGTCACCTGGACCTTACTCTTAACAGATTTAGCTGGGATTCCAGGCTGCTTTGGATCTCCCAGCTATAGGGAAAACTGGCCCAGGAAATGGCAATGAACATCAACACAATAGTTGTGTTGTATGGTTATTGAAATATTTTAAGGTAATTCTTCCTTTAAGATATTTATTAATTACCATGCTTGTGAGCAAATAAAAATCAGATGACTAACAGCCCTTACATGTGGATAGAGCTTTATTCTTTAAAGTACTTTTAGCCAGATCTGATTTTATTGGTAAAACATCCTTGTATTAGTCTGTTGCATGCGCCATAACTAAATTCGATAGACAAGGTGGCTTAAAGAACAGAGATTTCTCACATTTCTAGAGGCTCAGAAGTCCACAATGAAGGTGTCAGTATGGTTCCTGGTGAGGGCTCCTCCTGGCTTGCGGACAGCCTCTTTCCAGCTGTGTCCTCCTGTGATACCTCCCGTGCACGCACGTGGAGAGAGCCTCCCCCATCCTTGTAAGGCACCAGTTCCATCAGATTAGGACCCCACTCTTGTGGCCACATTTAATCTTCACTACATCCTAAAACCCTTATCTCTAAATACAGTCACATTGTGGGTCCTAGGGCTTCAGCATATGGATTTGGTGGGGTGGGGGTGAGAGGTGGGCACGATTCAGTTCACAGCACTTCAGTTCACATTACTTCTGAAGTAATAAGTTAGGAGGTTACTTGATATCTTTCAGGTTAGAAAGCTACTAAAATATTAGAACTAAGATTCAAATACAGTTACTTTTACTCAGCTCCATGCTGCCTTCCTTAGTTACTGATATGGTTCCTCTGACAAAAGAAAATGATCCTGTCACATAAAATAGTGGTCACTGATTGATCACAAAGTATTATCAAAATCAACTTCATGTTTTTGCATGTTGCATATTTGTGAAAAAAGGATAGATTTTGACTGTTAAAGTTTGTAAGTGGTATGCTCCGGAATTTTTAGTCAGCTAAAGTCAGGGAGGCCTAAAACTGCTGTAAACCCTGGGCAGTGTGGCTCAGCTGGTTGGAACATCATCCCATAACCAAAAGGTTGCGGGTTCAGTTCTGGTCAGGGTACATGCCTAGGTTGTGGGTTTGATCCCCAGCCTGGACACATATGGGAAGCAAACAATTGATGCCTCCCTCCCTCCCTCCCTCCCTCCCTCCCTCTCTCTCCCTCTCTCTCTCTCTCTCTCTCACCTTGGTGTTTCTCTGTATCCCTTCCTCTCTCTAAAAGCAATGAAAAAAATGTCCTTGGGTGAGAATTTAAAAAAATTTAAAAAGAGTAGTAAGCTAAGTTTTAAAATGGTATTAGAATTATACTGACCAGGCTGGAGTTGCCTTTTCAGCATTCTTCATGTTTATGATTAAAGTATCAAAATTAAGTGTTTCATTTTATATTTTACAGAAGATGATCTAAGAAATATGGGACCAGTAGATGCTCAAGTATATCTTGAAGAAATGTCTTGGAACAAAGGTTGGAATTCTTTTTTCTCTTGATAACTGTAAATGGAAATATTAGGGATTTTCTGTAAGGGAAAAAATCTCAGGATATTTGAAATCTTAAAAAGAAATAATATCTTGGCTTTTGATACATGTGGGTGTTTTTGTCTGGAATATTTTTGTTTTATTCTAAACTTCAGTTATTGATGTCTCCTCCGTAACTCATTTCTAGTTATTGTTCTCTTCTAATGAGATGTTAGGCACATGGGTTTCATAAGGTTTTCTTCTTTTAAACTACTTTGGTTTTTTGTTTATTCACCACCTGTGTGATAGGGAAAATAAAGGAGATAGTTTTTTTCTGCCATTCCTATATTGACATTAGAGATGAAATTCCATTAGAATTTTTGTCTATATGGAATCATAAACTGTTAGGGGAAGCCTTTCCAAGTTATTTGTTTAAAGATTTTATTTATTTATTTTGAGAGAGGGGGAGGGCGGGAGAGAGAGGGAGAGAGAGGGGAAGAGGGAGGGGGAGGGAGGGAGAGAGAGAAACATCAATATGCAGTTGCTGGGGGTCATGGCCTGCAACCCAGGCATGTACCCTGACTGGGAATCGAACCTGCGACACTTTGGTTCACAGCCCGTGCTCAATCCACTGAGCTACGCCAGCCAGGGCCCAAGTTATATTCTTCTACCTGGAACTTGATTTTACACCCACTTTTTAATTGTGTCTTAGGTGGAAAATAAAAATCTGTCACTCCCCTTTACTTACCATGAAGTCATGTTTTTTTTTTCACTTTCCTACTACTAGAATTTTAAAATCTAACTTAATTTTTCCACTCTTGATAGTTCTGTAAGTTGCTCTAGCATGACATTAAGTTCCTTTTTCTGAGTGGAAGCTGTGAATACCACGCTTCTGTGTCTCTGGACAAATGAAGAAATCTTCCTTGGCTTGGGGTACAAATTCCCTTGGGGTTTATAAAACTTTGCTGATGAGTATGAATAGGTAGAAGATAAACAGCCCGTCCTTCCTGAAACCAAGTTTAATGAAGTATTGTAATGGCAAATTCTTAACTGCGTGCTGTTACAAAGTTGGGTGTGTTGGCTCTGACGCGGGAGCGTGTTTCTGCCTGTGGGCCCCTCCATTGCCTAAAGTGCCAGATGAAATTCTAGAGCAGATATTTTGATTTGCTGTGAATGAATGGAGAACAAGGTTTTATGTAACTGGGGCCCCCAGGGGTCGACACAACTTCTTGAGCAAAAACTGGAAGAGCCACTGCTGTGCCAGCAGAATACACTAGTGGCACAGGCTTTCACTGCCCGATCATGAGGGGACAGAATGATTTATCAGGGACACCTGCCCAACTAAATAAACCTTTTGAAAATATCATATTACTGCCCTATCGATTAGTATGTGTGTATATGTATTTTATCTCTTATTATACAAATTAGTTCTTGCTGTAGTTGATATTTCTAGTATATTTTGTTTACTGTTCTGATAATGTGAAAACAGTGAAAAATGGGTTTTGTAATTTATTCCTTCAGTAACACTTTAAAAATACAATAATTTAAGATTTTTAAAAAAGAATATGGATTGGTGGTTCAAGCATCTGTTCAGTCAACAAAGGTATGAACTTTCTGAAAAGATACTGAGGGGAGTGTACCACTGAGCTCAGGCGTTGTCATGACCTGTTGTCGTCCTTGAGACTTCCTGAGTGAACTTGTCGGCAAGGGAGTCATGGAGGGCCCCAGCCACAGCCACTGGATCCGCTCTAAGCCTCTACAGTTCATCTCAAAACTACGGGATGCCCTTAATGCTTATTTAAAGTCAGGGTTTGGAGAGTTCTTATCCTTGTGAGAGAACATCCGAGCAACAGTTGCATGAAGCCATTATTTTTGCAGGAATATTTAAAGACTAAGTTTTACAATTGAATTTGCAATTCTGAGTTGTGTTTTGTAATTGATAAGAGCGTTCTTGGCAGACGAAGGTAAATGAAAAGCAGCTCAGCTGGGTGAGTAAAACACTGTTTGAAGATTTCTTCACAGTCACTTGCAGAGTAGCCTTGGAAGGTGGAGATTTAGAACAGGCGAGGGAATGAAACGCTACACGGCAGACACAGCCAGACTTCCACCGTGTTGATCCAAGGAGAGAGGAAATGTTGCATTTTGTTGTGCTTACCAGGCAGACCTGAAGCGCTCCTGAGAGACCCCTGAGAGACCGAAGTTGCGCCTTTCCCCTCACAGCTAATCTCCCCTGCAGCTTGGCCATTTTCTCTCCATTCCTCACATTTGAAATGATGATTTCTGTGAAGATATCACTTTGTTCAGTGATAGACGTATAGTATAAGAAGAAATTTAACTAAAGATGGGAGTTTTTAGTTAGCATTTACATTTGGAGTCGTCTCTGATGAAAACTCCACAGTAGCCCACAGTGGCCTCGGCATCATTTACCGAGCACACGTCACCTCAATTATTTCTCGGTGTTCGCTGAGGTGGTAAAAAACAAGAGGGAGATTTAGCTTAAGAAAACCAGTGGCTATAATATGTACATTTTTAGACAAATGAGTAATAAAGCAGTTCACTATGAAAGCATGCTGTATTGTAACATGTATATTGGCTGGGACAGGGAAGGTGTTAGCATTTTTAAATTCAAAATGAATTTTTTTCCCTGTGGAGAAAAAAGGCATTGTGGTAAGAAATAAAAAGCAGGGTTGGATGAATGAATACATGTTTTCTTTAATGATAGAAGAAACACATAAAGTTGGTTCATTTCATGCTAATTTTTCCAAGGCCAGACTTCATTAGAGAACAAAAACAAGGCTGTTAAATTAGTTTCTTTTCTTTCCTTTATTCTCTCTTTTCTTTTAGAGGCGTATGTTGAGATATACGTGTTAAAAAATGAAATTTGAGAATTAAACGAAGATGTCTGATTTTAAGAAACCATATCTTGAGACTTAGTTCCTTTATATAACAAATTATGGCAATAGTAAAATAATGTGATCAGTAATTATTTTTTCTTTGACAATCACTTCTCAGTGACAGTAAAACTGAATGACCAGTAAATCAGAATTCTTCATCACTTAAAGGACAGAAGCATTTGAACTGCCCAGGAAAACGACAGACCTGATAAAATTTCCACGTTAGTGCTCAGCATTACACCATGTTGCCTTCTTTGGGCATCTCACTTCAGTGCCTACCCTTGGGGTCCCAAATCATTTTGTTAACGACCAAACAGAGGTACACCCACAGAAAACACACTGTAGGGTGTTTATATACAAGGTCTGTCCAAAAGGTATCCAGACATGTAATATGAAAAACAGAGACATTTATTGAAGCAGATAGAAGAAATATTGTACAAGGACAATGATGCCTCAGTCCCCTTCAAAGTAGGCACCTTGGGACCTCACACAGTTCTCCCAGTCACCATTGTATTTTCCTGAATCTCATTGATAGTCCAAAATCTCTTCCCTTTCAAAGGTGATTTTAGCTTGGGGAAAAGCTAGAAGTTGCAGGGCGCCAAATCTGGGCTGTTGTGGGGCTCAGTTACCTGGGTGATTTGATGTTTTGCTGAAACACTCTGCATGGAAATGTGATACATGAGCAGGCATTTCGCCGCGATGAAGCTGCCAATCACCAGTTGCCCACAGTTTCAGCCATCTGAGTCATCTGAATAGTTTCCATGGAAGAATGTTCAAGCTTAACACAAAATTTGATGCAGATTTGTTGCTCTACTCACTTTTAATGCAGTGTCCACACAGCACACATGCTCACTCAATGGCGTCTACAGCCCCTACTGACTAGTACAGTGAAGTCATCATTGTTCACGCGTGTGCATTCCAGTCCACTCTCCTTGGCTGCCAGGTTACATCGATATCACTCAGACTGGACTTTTAATATTAACAAAGGCTGGACTTTTTTTTAGATAGACCTCGTTTTTGAGTTAGGTTTCTTGAAATAATATACTACCACAACAGAAATATTCAAATGTTGAATTTGATAAACAGTAAAGAAAACTAGCAGAGTTTTCTTTAAAAGGAAATACTCCAGGCAAATGCATGATCTTTAACAGTAAGACAAGTATGGTGGGGTTTTTTTTTCCCTCTACAGTAATATTTTGGACACATTGTTGAGAAGAATGTGAAATTTCTATAAATCTTAAGAAAACAGAAGACTTCAAATAAATTTTTCCTGGGTCACTTCTGAGCATCTGCTGTCACCCCAAGATCTTTGGACTTACAGCTTCAGTCCATCTCAACAGATAAAGATTCTGTGATAGATAATTTTTAGAAACGCCGCCCCTTAATGTTTTTTCAAGTTCTCATTTAATCTATTTTATATTTCCTGAGATGTTTCCTTTGCTTTGCAGTTTCTGTGGAGTAAATCATAGTGTGTGTGTGTGTGTGTGTGTGTGTGGTATCAATATGTATTAGTGTTTGAAGTGTTTTTCTGTTTTCTCTGCAGATGATCACTCTTTTTCTCTGAGTTGCCGCTGTGGTGGAAAATACAGTGTTTCCGAGGAAGAAGCAGAAGAAGTTACCCTGGTTTCTTGTGATACTTGTTCACTAATTATAGAACTGCTTCACGGCAGCTGAAACTGTTCGCCAAGTGGAATCCTTTAATTGTGTATTCAGGAATGTTAAAGAGAGTCCATTCCAACTTTCTCTATTCAAGCAACGATAAGGTTGACCAAGAAAAGATTCTTTTTTTGTAAGTTCTATTATTTGCAAAGATAATATGCAAAGTCTACCCCATATTAGTAGAAAATTTAGTTCTTTATATGTATTTATAATTTGTATTTACAGAGCACCAGAAAAGGGCTTTGAATTATAAATTGTATTTAGCAAATTCCTATTTGAGAACTTATTGATTTCTTTAATAAGCATGTCTTTTTTAATGGTCACAGTATCATCATATTCTTTTTTAGTTACTATGTTTATGAGGTTACTGACATTTCTAGTTGTCAGAGTTGTAGGCCTGTTATATAACTGTCTTAAAATCTCAGGTCATTAGAGTTAAATTAGAATCTTTGAGAATAACATGTGAGCCTATTCCTCCCATAATGAAGCCTGAATGTGGATATTCATGAGGTCATTTCAGAGTGGATAAGGAAAGCAGAGAGGCATCTGTAAAAAGGAGGACAGCTTTGGAGTCAGAAGACTTGACTTCAGTCCTGGCACTGTATTTCCAAATTCTTCATGCGGCTCTATTAAAGGGAGTAAGCTTCCCGAACACTGCCATCTTCCACTTTAAATATAGTTTAGGAAATGGTAGCTTTGGGTTCAAAACAGGTGCTTTATTTTTATGTTTTATTTCAGTGTATTAAGATATAGCATTAATGCTTATGTTTGGGAATAAGGAACTATTGCATTGCTAGTATGATGAAATGGATTTTTATAATGTATCGTTATTGATTACAGTAGACTAAAGATTTTATTTTTCTATACATTTAATATTCTGTGTATAGTATAAGTCAGAACTCATTTAAAACTTGATTTAGAAAGGAATCCTTTGTGGGTTCATTGAAACCTTCTTAATTTCAAATAAGAGAGCCAAGCTTGTGACTTAGCAGCTTTTTATTAGGTTGAACTCTTTGTATTTGTTGTTGGTTTGGACAGAGAAGACTAGTTTTCTCCTCTGACTTGTAAATGTAGCTAAAGTATAAAGCATATTCATGAGGAGATTTTCATTATACCTATAAAACTACAAATTTAAAAGTGAAGTTGTCATCCAGGTTTCCCCCTAAAATATTTACATCTCTCATAAAATTTAGATGATTTGTTTTGGATTACTTTTATCCATATGTTTTGAATTAATATAGTATAAAAATTGTGGGACTTATTCTTTATACTAATAATTAAAAATCACAAACTGAATAGCAAATAGTTTATTAGTGAATACATGGCTTCAGTGAATAATAAATTCACTTGAACAGACGACAGTCATCAAATGAAAAGACTAAATGCGTGTTACTCATCAGAAGATCTGTGGCCGTTAGGGCTGCCACGTAGAAATCCAAAGTCACTCAGAGGCCAAATCTGTAAAATCAAAATGTGATTGCAGACAGTTAATGTCAGTGATGTTACATCATCATCATGTCCCTTTTTTTCATTCATCCCTTTCTCTGTGCCATATAGCTAAACACTTCCTCTTTATTTTTCATTCAAGAACAAATTTCCTACATCAAAACAAGACTTTAAAAAGTAAATTTCTATGTGTGTATTTAAACTCGAACATGGGTTTGAACTGCGTGGGTATACTTATACACATAAGTTTTCTAATTAATACACAGCTGCCCTCTGTGTGCCCAGGTTTCTAACAGTGGATTAAAAGCAGTACTTTTGACCCATGTTTAGGAATCCGTGGATGCAGAGGGCCAACTGTATGCATTGTTTCATGTGACTTTGTCATGTATCAGGGACTTGAGTGCCCACAGGTTTGATGTCTGCAGGCTCCCTGGAAGAAACCCCAGATACTGCAGATGAGTTTGGGGCGGGGAGTCAAAAGTTATACAAGACTTGCAACTGCATGGGGGTCAGTGCCCCTAACTTCCACGTTATGTGAGGGTCAACTGTATATACGTGTGAATGTGTGTGCCTGTGTTTCCTTTTAATTTTTTTAAGTTAACGGTAAACCTAAGTACTTGAATATATGCTTAAGTGTAAAGAATCCTGTAAATGATCCCCAAATGTTCATGTTTATTTTTCTCCTTACTGATTGTGACAAAAAGGAGAAGCCAGTGAAAATAATCTTTCCTAAGAGCCATATATTTACTACAGCCGGGATAAGTCCGTTCCTCACTGTGCTTAACTGGGCTGCCCAGTTAACGATGCATTAATGATGGTTTGCCTCCAGACTGCTCCTCTGCAAATGCATCTGAACACAGTCTCTAAAGGATGTGTGAGACAGAGACGTCTGGACATTCAAAGTAAAGGCTTCTTATGCTACAATACAACTAAGATAGTTCAAACGTTATTATGCCAACAGAAAAGTTCTTGATTACCTGTCTCAATGGGAAGAAGGGGTAATAGTTATAGGTACAGGCCAGTGTTTTCATAACTGTTACTGCAACAGTTAAATCCACCAACAGCCTGAAAACCTCAAAGTTCATTTTGAAAGAAACTTGTCTCCCAGCTCGGAGAAGGAAGCCTACATTTTAAGCCGAAAACAGTACCTTAAAGAAGATTCGTCCTCTTATTAGTCCATATGGAATAGGCCCATAGTACCTGGAATCTGTAGAATTCTGTAGATTATCACCTTCTAACCAAACATGACCTGTTGGAACCTGGAATTAAAGAAAGCAGCCCCTTTAAAATGGAAAAAACAGATGTGGGTATCACTATAAATAAAAAGTATTTCTTGTGCGGGTAGGGAGAAATGTCCTACAGTTCTCTTTCATAAAATACATGTAAACCCTATGATTTCATTTTTGTGCAATAAAATAACTTTTATTAAATATAAGATTAAGGTTTCAGCTTTTTAAAAGACCTGTTTGTTTATTTTCGCCGCATGATTCCCAAACATTAATTTGTTACACAAACCCCAAACTGAGGTTATAAGAGATCAGAACAGTGTGACAGGGTCATTAATTTAATAGACTTCAAAAAGAGGTCATCAGGATGCTGCCTGAAAACGCGCCCTCCTGTCTCAGCAGCAGCCTGGGCAGGGCAGCCGCTCATTCAGCAACATCCTGGGGCCAGTACCAAGGCCAGACCTATTAGACTGCTCATGATGTACTGGATGGTAATTGATTGTGACATCAATTACAAATAATCTCATCATTTTATTGGAATGGGCTTGTCAGAATTCTAATTAAGATCCCTGTTCTGCCTTTGTACAGGCCATATCTGTAATGCATTATACTTCAATAATGACCACCAAGAACTGGAAGGGCCTATTATAAAATCATCAGTTGTAAAATTAATGATGGTAACCTTCTAAATGAAAAGACCCTAGTTCCTATATGTCCTGTGTAGTAACTGGTAGATAACATAAGTGTAAATCTTTACTCAATGGCAAGCATGTCCAAAGAACAGAACATGTGTCTTTAAAAAAAAAGGTTTCTTTGATGAGACATTTGCTGATTAATGTCTGTTTAGCATAAACTTAAAAAAATTACAGCAACAATCTTCAAACTGCATTTTAAAAGTTTTTATTTTATAGGTTGTTTTGGCCAAGAAGTTGAACTATATTGCCCAGTCCAAAGTGATCTGTCAGGAAGGAATTTATTTTCACTGTTCTTTTGACTGGCTTTACTTGAGGGCCTTGTGTGAATAAAAATATTCCTATTTGTTTTAATAAGAAATGGCTGCAACTTTCAAAAGTGTCACCAATTACTTCCCTAACACTTTATTGTTTAGAACACTTTTAGGTTCACAGCACAACTGACAGGAAGGTACAGAGAATTCCCACATACCCTCTGCCTCCACACATGCACAGTCCCCCCCCCCCCCCGGCCCTGCGTGACTGACACCCCCACTGCCATGGTGTATTTGAGATACCTGGTGAACCTACACGAATCATCCGGAGTCCAAAGTTTACCCTAGTGTTCATTCCTGGAGTTGTGTATTCTACAGGTTGGGCAAATGTATGACATGTATCTTTAACACTATATCAGAGATTATATAATGTTGGAATGTCATATCATGTAGAAATACTTGTCAAAAGTTAGTTAATTATTTTTATTTAGATATACTTAAATGTTAAATTTCTCTATTTGTAGAGAAAAGACGTAAGTTTCTTGAAGAATATGCCATACTATAAGATCACTCTCTTTTTTTATTGATTAATTTTAGAGAGAGAAGAAAAGGGAGGGGGAGAGGAAGAGGGAAAGAAATTGATTGTTGTTCCACTTACTGATGCATTCATTGCTTGTATGTGTCCTGACCAGGGATCAAACCTACAACGTTGGCATATCGGGACAGCATTCTAATCTGCTGAGCTACCCGGCCAGAGGATCACTCTCTCTTATTAGTGTTACTAGTTACAGGTTCTAGGGCCAAGAGTAAGGCTAGTTCCTACCTAGATCAGTGGATTTATGTGCAGTCAAGCATAAGGTTGCTCAGGGAGACAAATGAGTTTATCTCAGTTCATAAATGAAAAGAACAAAATAATGTATTTGGAAAAGCCGTGTGTCGTTAAATTCTGAAGTACTGCCTTGGGAGAAGCCACATGTGTACGTCTATTGTGTTTAAACTTCCACAGTTTCTCCATCATAGTTTAGGAACACCAGGAAAAGCAAAAGAAGAAAAAAATTGTATAGGCTAATACTAACAGGAAGATACAAACCAAAGCTGGAACTCAAATATTTGCTGGTGATTATTAGTAAGTAGAAATTTCTTGTAAAGTGTAATCACTTCGGTGGCAGTTACGACCTAAGTGTCTTCCAAACTACCTAAGTATGGGCATGAAGCGTTCTCTCTGGTGTTGTAAAATTAACAAGTACAGAAAGAAATCTGCTAAGAGAAACCCAGAACATCGCCAGAAGCCTTTGGAGGAGTGCGACCAGGCTAGCTCCGCCTCATCCTGATTGCAAGAGATGGAACAAGAGGGAGGAATAGCAGTGCCAGCCAGTATGTATATGTGGCTTTCTGGCTTATTTAATAATAATAATAAACAAGTAAAAACTCATTTGACTCTTAAAACAACCTGTGAAGTACTGTTACTGATATTTAATAGAAGAAGTAGGTTCCAGTACGGGATATGTTACTTCCTACTTATATGAAGCCTATACATAGTAATGCCCACTTACAGTAAAGGGATAACCTCTGTATCTCACAGACATCAGTGCTTGATACAAAGGACAACAATCAAGGAAACAATTTCATCGCTTATGGTACCTTTAATCTAATGAGCACTTCTCTATAAACAGGAAAACCTCTAAGTGTGTACCTTTTAAAATCAAGCAGTACCTTCTGCTGACCCTGCCTCTCCATCAGTTTACTCGGCTTCCCAGTAACAGATTCATGATGTTTGAAATTTTTCTGTTTTTGAAACACAACTATTTTTGGTACTGAGTTAAAGGCATACACTTTAAAAATCAATTTTATAAAGGTATACTTTACATACCGTAAAACACGCTCATTTTAAATTTTGACACTAATTTTGGAAAATATGCACATCTGTAAAACCACCTGCCACAATCAAAATGGAGAACATTTCCATCATGCCCCAAAGCCCCTTCCTGTTCCTGTCAGCCCCCTGCCCCTACAGCCAGCCCTAGGCAACTAGTGATCAGTTTTCCATTACCAGTGACTAGTTTTACCTGTTTCTGAATTTCATAGGAAAAAGACTGCCCATTTATATGCTCAGTAGATATTATTTAGTGTCTGGCTTTTGTTCAGCAAATTCTTATGATTAATGCATATTGTGGGTATGTATCAGTCATTCATTCATTGCTTGTGGTATTCCATTGTAAATTACAATGTTTATCCATGACCTTATTGATGGGTATTTACATTGTTTGCAGTTTGGGGCTCTTACAGATAAAGCACTGTGAACATTCATGTACAAGTCCATTTTCAGTAAACACCTTGGGGTAAAATTTCTAGTCATAAGTACGTAATTGGCCTTAAAATTTTCCAATGAGATTATACCGTTTTACACTACAAACACCAAGGTATGTGTTTTTTTGTTGTTCCAAAATCTTGATGTTCTCATTTAAAAATTTTTTTGCCATTCTAGTCCATTATTAGTATCACACTGTGGTTTTCATTTGCATTTTTCTGACAAGCATTTTTTCTTGTGCCTATTATGTATCCTTTATGAAGTATTATTAAAATACCATGCCCATTTTTAAATTTTTTTTTCTTATTCTTCATCTTAAGAGTCTTTTATATACTTTAGTTCAATGTCCTGTGACAGGCATTATGTTTTCTCCTGGTCTGGGATCTTTTGTAGTCTCTGTTTATAAGCTCTAGAAATTTCACTTGGCTCTTTTTCACATTTACTGTTTCTTTCCTCATTATGTCCACCCTCCATATCCTCAAAAATACTTAGAATTGGTCTTTTGGAGCACATGTCTGTTAATTCCATTATCTCTGTCATCCTTGAATTTACTTAACTGATTTTTGTTCTGGTTATGAGTTACATTTTAGCAATTGTGACTGAGTTGGACATTCATTTGCTGAGTGTATTTTGTTGTCTTTCTTTAGAGTATGGACAGGTCTGCTGGACAGGTCTGTTTGTTTAGGGGGAGGCAGTTAATTTAGCTGTGGCTCAAGCCTTGTTTTTAAGTTTGTTAGATTGTACCCACCTAGCTCACAACGTTCTCTTTTGCCCTACCAGTAGGACATGATATTCTGGGGTCTCTACTGAATGCTCTGGATATTCAGTGAGATCTGTCCACTCTGGCGGGTCAGAGTTCAAATGGCTCTCAGCCCTGTGTGAGCTCTGGGAATTACTTAGCTCCCCACTACAGGTTCTTTGCTCAGTTTCTTAAATTGCACCATGAGCAGGCAGTTTAGTATGCATTCAGCCCAAAAGCCAAGAGAACTGGATCTCAGCTGCCCCTGCTGATTTGATCCATAAATTCCAACCACTTACACTTCCTTCCACCTTGATCCCTCGTCTCCTCCACTGAGCAAGGCCACTGTGCATGTCCCCTCCTCAGGCCTCCTGCAAGTGGCCTTCAGGCAGAGAGGCTGGGGCAAGTGTAGGGCTGGCCAGGCTCGTTTCCCTTCTCTCGGGGATCCATCTGGTCCTGCCTGCTGTGCACTGTCTGAAAATAGCTGTTTCACATATTCTGTCCAATTTTCTAGTTTTTTTAATGACTGAAAGGCAAGTTCAGCACCAGTCACTCCATCATTGTCAGAAACAGATTCAAATTATCTAATGTAAAGTTTTTATTGTGACTTTTAGTGTACTTCATAATATGAAGAGAATCCTTTTGGTCGGAATTAAAAGTTTTGTGTGCTTTTGGCATTGCCTTGTGTCCCTTTTGGGGGTGGCTCTTCTCTGATTTCATTTTAGTCTTTCCCTAACAAAATCTTCAGAAAAGATTTGCCCAACTCTGCCTGCAATTATGTAGGAACAAAGGAGTTCACTATGATGTTACTTGTATCTCAAAATTGGCAACAATATAAATACTTCCTCAGTAGGCAGAGGTTAAATAAAATAAGTTTATTTCTATCATAATAGCTGGTTTAAAAAAAACTAATAGATTTATATGCAGATAGTGAAAAAAGCTAAATTACAGGGCATTGGGTATAAATGTTGAAAGAAAACTCACAAAAGTTTGTTTTATGTTTCACAATGTACATTTTTGTGACTTGTATGTTATTATTTAGGCAATTTAAAATACACGCACAAGCACTTAACATATGTATCTCAATATGCCTAGACCTTTCACTGATACCTGTACTTTTAAAAAAGGGAACACTGTGGAATTAAAACAAGTCTTTTTTGTCTGTGGTGGTGTGGAAAGAACCGGACCCAACGATGCCCCAGCCCGGATAGCAAGCTCGCGCTCTGTGCAGTGCAGCCAGTGACTGCGATTAGCAGCATTGTCACCAGATGTCTGGGTAACTGAAATATCAGCCTAGCTAAGAACTCATTTATTTAAACAAACAAATTACAACACAGTTTGGATAGGGGTCTGAAGCCCCAAACCTCGCCTTATGGAGTGAGGCGAGGAACAGAAGCGAAATGCCCTTTCTAACTCCAAACAGTTCTTGTCTGTTGGATTAACCAAGTTGTTATCACTAAATTGAAAATTCAAGCAGATAAGAGAAAAAAAATCTATAGTAACATTATTATAACAAAATATTAACAGATAAAATAGTGATTAAACTATATTTTTAAATGTATTTTTTAAAAAGCCACTATAACTTTCCAACTAAGGTAGAACAGGATTTCAGTAAATGCATCTGTACTAAATGTTTTGCAAATTGCCAAAAATGGAAATCCCCCAATTCCATGTTATGTTCATTACTTCTTATAACCCAAACTTTTTAATAGTTAGATACTTTTCCTTTTTATACTTCTGTACATCTGCCATGGTAACTTAAATGAACACATGAGACTAACTAAGAATATACAGATTGTGTTTTTACAATGATTGCCACATAGAACAGTTTACCTCTGCTCAAATCTGAATTTTCCCAGGGCCTCAGATACAGCTAACTTGAGGGCTAAATTTTAAAGCATTAAAAGAACCCTTAAATCATGCTTGTTTTTTCTTTCTACGTCAGAGGTTTACTTCCTGAGCTAAGCTAAAACCTAATCTCAGGGCTGGACAAAAGAATCAAGACTAGCTCTCAGCAATACTCGCTGAGGTCTGGTTAAGTGCCTCTTTTATGGTACAAGCAACAAATGTAATTGCTTCAGGGCCTGCGGGTGTCCACTTAACAAAAGAGGCTTTTGTGAACCAATCCACAGGTGTTACCTTTCTTGATTCAAGTGAATTCTGATGAAAGAGCCCACAATATCAAATAACACATTTACTAAAACTATAATCAAACTCACTTATTTGATTAAGCAAAGAATATCTAATTAAGTAAAAATTCTGACTGAAGAGTAAGATATTTGTATTTTGGACCTTTCAAAAAAAACCCCCCCAAACAGAAAAGCCTAATAACAGATTTGATGTTTAATTCACCCGTTGTTTGCCAGATATTTCATAATTTACAACCTGCAAAGGTAAGGGTGGGCACTGTCCCTACAATTGCTTGTGCCTCCTTCATGGTTCTCCTAAAATGTGAATGAAAGGAAACAATGTTTATTGTTATTAAAGAAACAATAACACTAATAGTTGTTAAAGAAAATGGCAAGGAGAGGGGCACAGTCTTTGGAATCCTTTTTTGACATGATTATTTTTTTCCTTTTCTTTAATTAAATAGGAAAAAGGAGAGGCACACGTTTTCTGAAAGCAATCAGAAAGCCGCCTTTCTTTTTGGCAAAGACAAACAGGATAATTTCCCTGCCCAGGAAAACACTTCATATAATTTTACATGTCATTTCAGTCTAACAATTAATACCCAAATAATCATTTTTTTATGTTACCATCTTTCAGGTAAGCAGGATCAAGTCAAATTCCCATACCATTATGTGGTTAATGCATATTCTGCTTAATCATGACATGTAGCCAAAATGTAGCCATGGTTTGATACTAAGCAGACATACTGGAGAGAATATCTGGAAAACGAAGTAATTTATTATACAGTTCTAAAAGGTCTGATAGACATTGGAAAATCTGTTTTTTTACTAAAGTAACAGCAATGAGAAACACCACCAGTGAACATGTTGTTGTTTACCCTTCTTGTAACACCAAGATAGCCATAAACAAGACAGATAATGCCAAAAAGTGAGGCATTAAATCTCCCCCAGAGGCAATCAAGTAGAAGAGCTTTTAAGAACAATGGGCTGAAAAAAGATGATTAATCTTTAATTTTAAGAAAAAATGGGAGTGTCTCAAGTGTCAGTTTTGGGTATCTCTGAAATAAAAATTCAAGGAACAGTTCCACTGACTTACTCTCATTGACATTCTCCTTGCCACAACCTCTTGCCCACACCCGTCTACCTGATTGTAGCATCTGGAGTCCCAATGGAGGTGCCCCACATGCTAGATGCATGACAAAGGGATTCACCATTATATAAGGACAAGGTATGGAACAGTTCACACACTTGATTATTTCGGTGGGTACTATGTCTACGCAGTCCTGCTCTTTTTCCTCTCCGTTTAAATTCTGGCTTATCTTCATCATTCCTAACAGTCCATAGACTGTTACTGCACTTCCCTAATTAAAAATGGTGCTACCTTAGATTCATAGCCAGTTATTACCACAGAGGAATTTACACAGAAGTTACAGATGGCTACACACACCTAAAGCATCGCGGTGAGGGTAATGATGGGGGGTGCTTTGTGCCAACAAGTTGTAGTTCATTAGGGTGTGTCTCCCTGCTGAGTAGGTTTTGAACTTACTCTAAGACTTGACCTGCTCATCTTCATAGCTATTGCAAGCTGAGCTCCTTTTCATCCTTATGTGTTTAACACCATTCGGCCTGAATCGGAATCTCTTGACGGGTTGTTTGGCATAGAGGTCAAAGATAGTACAGTCCATACCAAAATGGGGCCCTACTACTGTTAGTTAAGCACTTTGGACAGGTTATTTAAACCTCATTTATACACCTGGGACTAATAAATGAATGCCTTACAGAAATATTCTGACAACCTAGTGGAATAACACATAGGCTCCTGCATCTAGTAAGCACTCACTGAATATTAGCTTGTTATTAGCAGTTGCCCCAGTTGTTGCTGTGAATGATGCCTTCTGGGCTTTTTCTTTGTTCCTAGTTTTCCTACAGCCTATTCAGAAATTTGCAAAGTGCACTGTGCTTTGTAATTTTACTTTGGTTATGTTTTTATCATTTTCCTTTATACTGTATTCAATTACATAGTTCTGATATTAGCCAAGACTGGGAATTGAATCCAATATAATATAAAATGTACATTAATTGTGAATAGCTGCCATATTAATTATGTTAACTGACATAGTGAAACTCACTTGTAACACTTAATCATCCAAATGTATTACTCAACACTAACACTTTCATTCTTTTAATAGGACTCTTCATCAAGGAATATATATTACACTCCAAATGTTTAGGCGCTCCCTGATGAGGCACTGCTTCTTCAGAATGCGCTACCAAGCTTCCACCGAGTCAGGTTAGAGGAAAGGGGAAAGGGCTGCGATTGAAGCCAGTAAACAGGCCCTCGCATCCTAGCCATCTGTTGTAATGTCCTACTCCTACAGAATCTTTTCTCTAGAACAATGAGTTTTTGCTCTCTGATTTCTTTTCTTGTGCTATTTATAAAACAATGTTATGCCTGCTCTATTTTTGGATTAGTATTTAAAAGAAGCATCTTTCTATAGTATCATTTCAAGATTTATCTCTGTACTTTCATTTTAAAGACTTTTCACTTTTTATTTTTAGAGGTAAGGGGAGAGGGAGAGAAACATCAATGTGAATGCCTCTGGCACACCCCCCTACTGGGCACGTGGCCCACAACCCAGGCATATGCCCTGACTGGGAATTGAACCAGCGACCCTTTAGTTCGCAGGCTGGTGCCCAATCCACTGATCCACACCAGCCAGGGCTGTACTTTCATTGCAATATGACCTGATGTATACTCTGGTTCTCATATTCTAAAAGATGAGCCTAACATAATGAAACACAGTGTATTTCATAGAATAGTAGGATATAGTGGTAAGTATATAAATAATGAGTTTTTCCCATGCTCTCAAAAAAAGTCTAAATGGTTGGTAAATCAGATAGATACAAAATATGTATTAAAGTATTTCCACCAAAATTTTGATTCCTGGTACTTCAAATAATTCTTCCCAAAGTCAAAACTCATCCCTATATGGATTTATTTCTACAGGCAAAACTCTGTAGTTCTTTTCAATGTCCATGGCCTTCATGCCTAACTGCTTCAGACAGAGATTGGCTAGAAAACTGATTCACAACTGAAATGGTATTAGAAATAGAAGATCAGGTGTAGGAAAGTGTCCATACTCCAAAAAAATGATTAAAATATGTAGCTCATTTGGTATTTTATGTTACTAATGCCTTAAAAATATATTGTGTTGCATGTTTTTCTTTGACAAATTATCCTACTTGTATCTTATTCACCAAAACCACAACTCTAATGTTCCATATCCTAGAAGTTATTTAGAATGAAATCTAGCTTTGTGTTTACAAAGTTGCAAATTAGGCAGGTAGATGACAGATGCAATTTTTGTGATGATGGAAGCTACAAAGAGAATAGCTTAAGATATTTAAAAAGATTGATCTCTGAAGGCTGAGAACATCAAAACACTGTTTTGATTAAGAGATCAGGAAAGTGCACTGCGGACATCAAGGAAGGAATAATACAGCATCCAGATAATCATGCTGGGAAAGCACCTTTTCCCCCCACTTACTATAATGATTTAATTACCATTATGTTAATTTAAAATTAATATATCACAGGCTTATCAGACAGGCTTTTATGCTACTCAAAAATTGAATATATCTTCTCTTCATTTCCCATATTAACAGCCCCCCCCGCCCCAGAATCCTCTATTTGAGTATTCTGTGACCCCTACTGCTAAAGCCAGAGAACGGGGTCAGGATGAAGCCCCTCAATTCCACTTCTCCCAGCATCTCATCCTGTCTAGGCATTTGCTTAATCTCTCTCCAAACTTGGTACTGCTTTCCGCTCTTACTGTTACTGTCTCAGTTATGTCTTACATCCTATGAACTGCGGTCCCTGCCTCCAGCCTCCCCTACTCCAAGCCATCTTCTGTTCGTCTATACTCATATCAGGGTCATCTTTAAAAACTAACTGTAAAAATGTTTACTCCCCTGCTTGAGACATGCAAGAAACTGAGATGCACTTACTTTTTTTTCATTTTTATCTCTGTTCACTACCCCCTCCCCACAATATGTTCCAGACACAGCAAGTTACTTTTGGCAGCTGCCCAAAGCACAGTGCTGCACTCTCCCTTCTAGAACGGAACATGGCACTTGCTTTGGCTAACTCCTACTTATCCATCAGAGCTTCCACTCAGGTTTTACCTCTCCTCTCAGGAATAATGCTGTCTACCCCAAGTGGAAAAGAGCCTCTTGCATCTTATCATAACATCTTGTATATAATTCTCGTACACCATATTGTAGTACCTGTCTGTTCCTCCAGCTTGACTACAAGCTCCTAACGCTGTACTGTCAAATATGGTAGTAAATAGCAACACATGTGGCTGTTTTACAAATTATATAAAATTAAAAGTTCAGTTCCTCAGACACAACAGCCATGTTCCCTATGTGTAACAGCCACCTGTACCTCCTGGCTGCCATATTAGACAGTGCAGATGTAGAATATTCCATCCTTGCAGAAAGTGCTGTTGGGTAGCACTGGAAGCAGGGATCTACCCAGCATGGTGCTGCTGGTGGCCCTCCAACAAGTGCTCAATAAGTGTTAGAATTCATGAATGCATGGATGGAAAAAAATGTAAAAGGCAAGTGGAGAAATTAATGTTGGAAATGTCTGTCCATCTCTATCGACTCCTGAAGGCCATTCAAATCTTCACTCCTCCCACCCCCCCCCTCCACCCCCACCAAAGCCAGTGGTTCCAGTTGCTCCTGAGGCACAGCCTTTCTAGGGAAGGTGCCTGAATGCTGGACTTAGGTACACCTCTTGCTGGGGCCAAAAGTCCACAGCATCTTTGTCCCTAGACCTACCTTCCTTACATAAGGATGTCGGGTCAAATTTTAGGTATCTTCAGAAGACAAGGTTTCTCTTAGTCCTTCCTCATTGAGAGATTCATACATACAATGTATAGAAAATAGATCGGAATCTTCAGTTGATCTTAGCATTTTAAATTACCCCATACTTTTAAGTACTTTGTCTCCTTTCCTGTTGGCTCTGCATGTATGTTTAGTGGGCATGTAAGCACTAGCTATGCAAAACTAAATGATTTCTAAATTTTCTTAAAATTAAAAATTATGAAAATTCTAATCCAGGAGGAAAGCACTCTCACCTATCAAGGTGAGCAGTACAGTGGCTCATGATGCCAATACTTTCTTGCTAATTTACTCTCTCCACTGTTTTATAACATGCATACCCCTGTTTTTATTTCTGCTATTCCTCTTTGCCATCCTTCTTTTGGGTAGAGAATAGTTGAGTAGAACAAGAATGCTTTTATGGGCCAAGGTTAAATGGGTCACAGAAACCTGCAGGAATTTAACTACCCAAAGTGGTAACACAGAACTTCATTTAGTTGCTTAGTTGAAAAGACATTTGAACATATTACCCCTACTCAAGTAGCCTTCCAGTGTACAACTATATCACATTAGGAAGCCACATGACACTTTACTACTATCAGAGTTGGAGTCTGCTTCAGATGCTAGCAACGAACAGCAGTGTCATAATTTCAGTCTCAATGTCTCCGGGTTACTTTTAGGCAACTTTCAAGTATAGAGGTCTCTTATAGCATACATATGGAAGTACATATTATATCTGCATTTTACTGAATGGTACAACTGCCTCCCTAGATTCACACAAAGGCAGTGACTTTCTAACTTTGAACTGGAAACTCAAACCAACTTGGAGGATTAAAATATTTTTAGATGAGAACACATTAGTTTTAGGAAGACTTGCTAATCGTTCAATAGAAATATTGATACTCATATATATACACATAAATATATGAGGGGAACCCCCAAAAACCTGAATTATCTTCTGGAGGACAGGCCCCTTGTAGTATACACTTCCCCCACTAGGTGAGTGTTGTAGGAACCCATCTGTATCAGTGGACTAGCTGGCATTGTTGTGAGAGGCTGCATTCGACTTCAGTTAATATTTTTTGAAGACTCAACACATTTGCCCATTTCACAATGGGTGATTAACGAGCACACCTGCCCACAATGAGCTGGGTATTCAGCAGTTTTTTGACCAAAAATGGATGAGCTCCCATGCCCCACCCTCTCTACAATCACCCAATCTCACCAAATGAGAAAAGTCCTCAAGGGGAAAGATTCTGCCAATGTGGAAGAGGTGAAACAAAAAGACTGCAGAAGCAATAAAAGGCATCAAAACTGGTGATTTAAAAAACTGTTTTGAGCAGAGGAAAAACATCCTGATAGGTGTACAGCATCAAATGGAGAGTACCTTGAACATGACTGAAATTTAAACATGTCAGAATAAATACACAATTTTTAATAAACAAATGCCAGGGCTTTTTGGGTCCCCTGCACGCGTGTGTGTGTGTATATATATATATATATATATACACACACACACACACACACACACACATAAAAGAAAATACATTTCTGCAAGATAAAATTTTATAAACTATTTAAGATCAAATTATTGAAACTAAATAAAATCAAATTATTCTGAAAATATTCAGAAAACACATCAGAAACTGCTTAAGTTGTGGGAGCCTCAAAGATGATAATTTAGTGTTAACATCAGAAGAAAAACACGTCAGAACTGTAAACAATCAGTCAAATTTATCTTCAGAATTGTGTTAACTATAGGATGAAAAAGTCACATCATCTCCGCAGTGAACTTCGCTCTAGCACAAGAGTAAACACACTTCCTCCACATCAGCTGCAATCAAGACATTAGCAGTGTGCTGCGATTGATTCCCCGGGGAGCCGTTGCCGAGAAATGGACGTGTAGCACAGGTTTTTATCGCTACAGTCTGCAAAAAGCAAGGCCCCTGTTTAGATATCCTTGTAATAAGTGGCATTATTAGGTAGTTCTTCTATTTAAATGACATAAGGATTTCGTGTATCAGCAGCTTGTAATAAGCCCTTTCAGTCTGATGAGTCCTCTCCCTACGCAGAAGTACTTTTCTGTTTATAATACAAGTGGTAATAGAAGGCCATATGGTTGTGACCTTTAGCTGAAGTAAATGACATTTAAACAAACAGAAAAACAGCATTAGGGTATTCAAGGATTTGAACTATAACCTAAATATACAGTGCACATTAAGAAGTTATTAGTGTTAACTCTATAAAGTGATCATTTTTTAAGCTGATTTTATTACAGTGACACTGGGTAATACAATTATATGTTTCAGGTGTACAATTCTACAACACATCATCTGTATATTGTATTGTGTGTTCACCACCCAAAGTCAAGTCTCTTTCCGTCACTACTTATCCCCCAGGGACCATTTTCCAATGCTGCTGGATTAGGGAGATTGTTTTTCAGTTTGTTGGTAAGTTTTATTTAAATATTTCCCAACACACTATAAAACAGTTTTATTACTGGCATATTGTCCCATTTCCAAGCTCTCCTTTTAAGGATACTACCTGTGCATCCTGTGAACATCTCATCAGTTATGTCTGAAATGTAAAATTGTCTCTATTTCCTGCCTTCCCACCAATAACAACAATGATGTTACTAACACACTCTATAATTCAAAAAGAAACAATGTAAGAAATATTACATTCCTTATTCTCCTACCATCGCTCTGTGGTAACAGACTATCATTGGTAAGTAACACTTCATCTTCTGTGCATAGCTCTGGAATCTACGGTATCAAGAACCATAAAGCTTTAAGTGGCCTGATATTTTGATAGGCCAATAATAAAAGTAAAAATATACACTCTTTATGACGACTATAGATTCATTTCCTTTAACAATAGCAAGAGAGTGCTATGATAAAACTACAGGAATATACTGAAGTCTTCATAATCATATTTCTTTTAATATGTCCATCTTCAATATGATTGAGAAACTGAAATTCAATAATATTTTAATTTTGGAAGATTGAAAAACTGAATATTCATTTTGCAATGAACAATCTCTGAAAAGCAGAAGTTTACAGTTAAAGGAGCGGTTTACCAACTACAAGTAATAACTCTGACCATCACTACCCTGCCAACCAATAAAGGATCACAAGAACAAAATACTGGTGTAGTGGTAAATAATGTCCAAAACGCACATGCATTTCTCCTGAAATGTAGAAAACTCTTATCACTGCGCAACGTCATTAGCAGGCACTGCGTGTGGCAAGGGCAGCTTAGCCCTCATCATAACAAACCCAAGATAGCATTTCTGGAGAACCACACCTTCCTTCAAAATAAGAGCTAGGTAGGTCCAGAGTTCCTCAGTTCTATGATTCCTTTAAAAGATTTAGTTTAGAGTATTCTAAAGTGGTATGTCAACCACTTTATTGTCATACCAAGTGGTATGTCGAAGCCCAGTGAATTTTTAGCCTGCTTAATAAAAATGATTGAAAAATACTATTCAGTCCGAATACAAGTCAGCTGGAGGGAAGAAGCAGTACTTGGCACTCTGCTGTCCTGGTACAAAGTAAGAGGGAACCTGCAGTCAGGTAGCCCTACCGTGGAAGTAGCTAAGCTTTCAAGTCTTCTATGCAGACTAGAATAACCCCAGATTGGCCAGTTCAGCAGCAGCCTACAGAGTGTTGTGAGCTATAGGAACACCTATCTTACTGAAAAATAGTGACATAATGCACTTGTTTGGGAGCAAGTTTTCGGTAGAAACTAGTAAAAGAAACTGAGTAAAAGCAGAATAACTGAAAGAAGACATGGTCAGACCCTATCCATATGTACACATTTATCTACCCTTCCAGTATTTTTTGTACCTACTACCTGCCAAGTCAAAGTTTGGGTGCTGCCACTAGGTGCCAGATCAAAGTTTGGGTGCTGGGAAATCAGCCATGATCAAAACAAATCCCTGCCATCTATTCTAGAGCATGGGTCAGCAAACTTTTTCTGTAAAGATCCAGATAGTAAATAGCACAAATTTGCAAGCCATATAGTCTCTGTTACAACTACTCAACCTCTGCTGTTTTAGTGAAAGCAGCCACGGACAATATGTAAATGAATGAGCATGCCTGCGTTCCAGTAAAATTACAAGAACAGGCAGCAGGTGGGATGACCAGGTAGGGTCTGACAGGCCACCCTAAGGTGTGTGGCTGTTGTTATGACCAAGATGGGGAGTCACTGGGGTCTTCCTGAAGAACAATGACACTGTCACTCTTAAAGGGCATCCTTACAAAAAAGGATTATTTCAGCTACTATGTAGAGCAATCAGTGGAGGGCAGGAAAGCAAGAAGACGAGAAAGGTATAAGCAGAGAGAGCGGTTCAGAAGTTACTGCAAGAAAACTAGGGAGATAAATTTGCCTCGCACCAGGACGGCAGCAGTAAGGGTGACAAAGAAGCGGTCTGATTCTGATTATGTTTAGAAGACAGAGTTAGGATTTCCTAATGTGAGGGATGTGGGGTGAAAGAAGAGGAGTCACAGATGACTCCCAAGGTTTACGACCTGAGCAGGAGAAAGGGACAAGCTTTACTGTGATGGGAGGGTGTGTGGCAGGGGCCAGGTTGGGATGGAAAATCAGTTTAGTTTTAGATATGTTAAGTTTGAGGTGACCTTTATAGACTAAAATGGACATATTGGGCAGATTTTAGATAAACACTTCTGGAGTTCAGGAAAGAAGTTATTGATATAAATTTGGGAATTAAGTTAGTATTTAAAACCATGAGACAGGGTGAGGTCATCTAAAGTGTGAGTGTGAACCTTTAGTTACTCAAACATTTGGAAGAACCAACAAAAGAAAATCAGAAGCAAAAAGATAGGAAGAACCTGGAGACAGTGGTGTCCCTAAAACTAGGGAAACCAGGTTTTAAGAACTCTTCCAAACATTAACTATTGGTCAAGTGAAATGAGGACTCAGAGTTGATCACGGGACTGAAGTCGCTGAGGACCCTTGACAAGAACTGCTGCATGACGTGCAGGGACCACAGCGTCACTGTACCAAGTCCTAGAGAGAAGACAAAGTTCGGAGTGCAGTCAGTGAGTGTGCACAACTCTTTCCAACAGGGAGATGTGGTAGCGAAGGAGTTAGGTGGTTTAGATAAAAATCTTACAGTGTGTTTGCTGACAAGGATTTACTATATATTTCAAAATGCCTAGCTGTACCACAGTTACACTTTGGATTCAAGTCACAGCCTGGACTCTCACATAATGTTATCCTCAGAAAGATAATGAAGTATTTTTCTTTGCCTCTTCATTAGCTTTATAACACAATTTTACTACATTTCCAGAGTCCTGGCCCAAATCCCCTACATTAAATAGGCTTTTACTTTACCTACTGTACAAATAGATAGGAGAATGCCAGTTCATTTTATGTGTTTCCTATTTGCTTAATGTTTCTACTTCCAGCTAAATATTTTTGGCAAATTAGAGGGTTCTAGCAGTAAGCTTGAGGAATTGCTATCATATAGGGAGGTAAGTAATTCAAGATGTTTGTGCTGAATACAATTTGTTTCTTTCAAGAATCACAAATTAAGCTTACGTCCTAGTAGCCAGTGCTCAGTCCCTAACCCAAGGAAAGAACTACTGGCCTCAAATATCAAAACACAATAAGCAAAACCCACTGCAAAAGAACCTTGATATGGTCTGCTTAGTTTCCAAATGCTTAATGTAAAAAATAAATCATAGTTCCTAAGCGTGGCTTGCCATACAGACTTTTAGAACTCTGGAGTGAATAAAATGGTTCCACTTCACTTAACCAATGATCCGTTTATATTTTTATATGCCAGCTTAGGAACAATGGTATTTCTTTCATATGCTAAACTCTGTATTCTAGGTTCCAAATGACAATGTTGGTGTTTTGCTTTCTGAAGCACATACTTAGACAATAATGTTTTTTTGCCTGGAATTCAAAACACATTTACTATTCATCATTGTTACTATGCAGTTCAATCAAGATCTGAATAGTAATGTCTTCTTCTTATAAACAATAATAATTTTTCTAAGAGGATGCGCAGGTAAGGAGAAGAAACCGATTGCATAAAATACAGCACCAGTGTGCTTTTGAGATAGCTGAAAAAGGGAACCCTCTGAAGGAGCAGACCCTGCAAACAGTTTGGTCTCGCTTTATTTAGAGTGCCCCAAACTTGGATGGATTTTTGTTATAAATCATCTTGATTAATGGAACACATTTACTAAAGTGGTTCTGTAATAGCTATACAATTCTTACAGCTTGAAAAATTCTAGCCTAGAAAAACTGGTCGGGGTGAGAAAACCTTCAAAACTTCCTGGCTTCTCTTTAAGGACCAATACTGCCCCTGACCAGAAATAGATCCTTTTCTTTTTGAAAACAATAAAGACAAATACATTTTAAGGGAAGTATAATTTGATGAGATGGGAGTAGAAGCAATAATAGATAAGGAGAAGATAGTATGGGAGGAGAAGTTGTAGCATGTTAAGGAGTACAAATTCTGGGTGGAGCCAGGCTAACGATATTTGAATTTCAACTGTTTCTCTCATTTACTGTTTGAAATTGGGCAATTTATTTAACCTCCTGTTTTTAGTTTTTTACGTCTGTCAAATACTACTCCTACCTATCTATCTCATTGGGTTGCTGTTGTGATAATTAAATAAACTAAATCTTGTAAAGAGTTTCAACAGCGTCTGGTACAGAGTACATACGTAAGTGTTGGCCAGTATTACCACAGTTATGTTTGTACACTGATAAACATGCAAACCAACGTGAATGGAATACACTGAAACAAAATGGGAGTGTCCTCTAATTTATCCATTCATTAAACATAATAAAACTCCAATGGACGTTTTCCTTCAGTAGAATATTTAAAAAAAAAAAAAAAGATCTACATCTTACAGCCCTCTGGTTGTCTTTTCTGACTACTTAGCAGAGATTTTATCTAAATCCTTTTGTCCTGATGTTTCTCCTCTAATAACTCAGAAAGGAAACCACCACCACCACGGTGTGGGTGTGCTGTGTGAGTACCCAGATCCTGGATGCTATCATGTATATGTTTTACTGATTTGTCTGTAAAATACCCTTAGTTTGCCATGTATAACGCTAACTTTTTGCCCAAATTTTTGAGGGAAACATAAGGCTGCACATTACACATGGGTACCCTGACTACATACCGGGGAAAAATAACCCTGTGTATAATGTGCAAAAACACTGGTGCACAGTATACACAGGAGCACATTATGCACAGCAAAATACAGTATTTCCCATCTCGAGTATATGCTTGTTGCTAAAACAATTCAGAAGTTACGAAAATGCCCTATGAAACGGTAACAGTCATATGAAGATGCAACCATTATGTAAAAGTCTGACATTTTTGAAGAATAAAATAATATAATGTCCCTGGTAACATCCAAAGAAAAACAGCTTTCCTGATACCGTGCTATCATCTTCAACATTATTATCACCATCAACTAACTATCACTAGTACGTTTAACACTAATGGTAATAAACATCAGAAACATTTGCATGGTTGAACCATCGTCTATTATGGATGGTAGATAAGTGGACTGATTATGTAATAGTCAACTGACCAAACTTACAGAGCAGTCAGAGGCTATTTATAGTTCAAAATAAATTTACAACGATGAAAACTATTTAACTCTTAATTATATGCTTACATTGGGAATGAAGATAGAGGTAAAGTTAGTTAATAGATGTAATAGCTATATTAATAATTTGATAGTGACATAGAAATTTTCAACAAAAGTAGAAAATTACACTATAATTATCAAAGGAAGAAAACTGTATGCTGACTAAAGTAAAGGCCACCCTCTTCTGCCAAAGCTCTGTCATAGTGGCCATGTGACTGGCAAGAGGAGGCAGCACATTACACCTGCTATGATGCTGCTTTTCCTTTCTCTAACTGGATAGGCAAGTTGACTAGACCAAAAGTATATGCAATTTCTATTCTAAAATTTTAAGTAGGATTTTTAAGAACTAAACTACAGGCTTTATTTGATTTTACTATTGTAGATTTTCCTTTCATAAGTTAGTTGGAAATCTGTCTATGCCAGGAATCCACACTGCATTTAGCTGGGATATCTCCTTTGTCTTCTCCAATCTACCACAATTCCTGTCCTTGTTTTTCATGACCTTAACCTTTCATTTTTGCAGAGTACTGGTCAGTTATGTTGGAGAATGACCCTCAATTGCCCAAGTTTGTCTGATGTTTTCTCATGATTAGACTGAGGTTATATCCTCTTTTGCAAGAATACCACAGAAGTGACATGCCTGAGAGTGCTTCAGCTCAGGGACTACACTATGTTGATCTGTCTTGTTGTTGGTGAAGTTAACCTTGATCACTCAGTACAGGTGGTGAATGCCAGGTTTCCCCTCTACAAAGCTACTGTTTTTCCCTTTGTAATACATATCTTGGGAGAGATACTTTAGCCTATGCAAATATACTATTTTCCCTCAAACTTTGGCCCAGTATTTTGACATCTATTGGTGAATCTTACCTGCAACAATTATTACTGAGATGTTGATACAGGGTTTTAAAAGGAGATAAAATATAATGACCAAATAGTTCTTGATACATACATACTTAAATTCCACTGAATGCAGCACTTTAACTTATATTCAAAATAGAAATGTCATTTTCTTTTGTTTTCAATTAATGTTAGTAAATTATTAAACCAATGAATAACATAATTGAAATGTTACTTACATAACTATGGCTTTTAAAGAATTCTGATGGACTTTTGGTGAGCATTTTGTCTCCTTCCAAACCAATTACTCTTTTACAAATATTTGATTTTGGATCACTCGGGCTTTTTGCAATCACAATGTCACCTCTGAGGGAAAAAGTCAAAGAAATGACAGTGTTATTTATTGAGCATAAACACATACATGGCATCGCTATCATGCTTTCATAAAGTAACCTAAAGCCACACCCTTTATCCTCTCACAGACTGGCTCCCCCATACACTGACCAGCTTTGAGAACCTCTGTGACTGACTTTTATCCATTAGAATCCAACAATGAGGGGGATGGAAAAACTATTAGAAGGTTCCACAATTTCTGATTATCTTCTGAAAGAAGATAAAAATTATCTTCTTTCACTGTATCCACTATGTGTTACTTCTGTGCCCAAATGTTTAGAAACAAAACTATGGGAAAACAATTCCATGTAAATACCACCAAATTCCCCAAGTTAACTTGACTGCCCAGGCAGGAGCACTGATGGACTCTAGAGCGCACAGAGTGATGGAAACGTGATCTATGCTTCCCTAGAGCTCAAAGTATCGAGGAATTATAGCACGTAAGTTATATAACCCAGACAATTTACTATAGAGTCAAACAGACATATTTGAGTAAAAATATCAGAAGACACAACCAAATAAAATGCTAAAACCTGCCCCAACATATACTGCAAACATAAGTTGCCATGATTCATGGAAGAAGTAACAATCTACATGTGTTAAAAATAAGAAAGATCTTCAAAGTGGAAAGGAAGATGGAGACAAAAATGTAGGAGTAGTGCCTCAACAATAACAAGATGCTCTTTCTGCTAAAATGAACAATAATTGAATTGTTGACTAATACACATACTTAAAAGGATTTAATATATTTAGTTATTACCTATACCTAGTTCCAGAAATAATTTGATGTTACTATAAGATTTTGCAAATAAGGGTCAATATCTTACTCATTTTAACATTCTCTCTAATGTACAGCACATTTTATAAATTAGGTGCTCATTAACTATTTGTTGAGAGAATAAATAGCAGCGAGGCTATCATTGTCTTGAGTAAAAGTGTTCTGAGCATTTGACTGAAAAGTGATCCATGCACCAGACATGCAGACTTCCATTTTGCCTAAAACGGATGGCTATTCTGGCTTTAGAAATAGGCAGCAAGTAAGAGTGTCTGAAGTCTTAGAGCTCTGTGCTACTGACAAAGGAGAAAGAATACTCAGGACAGTAATATGTTTAAAAGAGTAGTTACCAACTGACTACCTTGGTTGTAAAAGTTACTTAGGTATGTCTCATAAAAATGCCAAATTTTGAGCTGTTTTTCAATCTAACAGACCCCTAAATGAATAGAATACAAAATGAAACCCTTTAAGAATCTTCATTAATTGCCTGAATGTAGTAATTTGTACAATATTACCCATCTGAATGCAAGGAGTATCTATCAAGAAAAAAGAGAGAGAGATACAATGTTGAGCTATTCATTTAAAAACTATTTAGCCAACAAGGCCAGTTCCTTGTTAAGGAAGCTCAAGAACTAGGAGATCAAAATCAGGCTATCAGCATGGAAAGCAGAAACTTGTCTTCCTGCCACAGTGAGCCTAGGTTTCCAATTAATCTAAAGACCTTATTATGATATTTTGATATATGTTAAAAAGAAAAGAAGCTAGAACACAACCTCTGATGCAAGTTTTATTTGAAAACCCCATATATATATTGAGTAGGTATCTTGAAGTTGTTGTGGGTGAACGATCTGAGGAAGGATTATCCAGGCACCATGCTAGACCACAGAGCTTGACCAAGATGTAGTTTCTTTGTACAGAATCTAAGCTGGTAAGATCAGTACATGCAAAAAACACAATAGAAAAGGTCAGTAAGGAAAGTGGAGTGTCTAAACCTACTTTTGCCATAAGCTAAATACCAGCTAGACTGAGTCAAATTTCTAGCTACTGGAGAGGAAATCTGGTATAGATTTATTTTTTCAAAATTATGAAAAACCAATGGACCCCAAATTTTAGGGAATCAGAGGTGTCCTTTAGAAAATACATAAAAATTTTAATGCATGACATGCATTCAGAAAGAATAATACTCATGGAGTTAACTAGAATAAATAGTATTAGAGAATTCGAAACACCATTTAAAATAGGATTTAAAAAAGATTTAGTGGCAAACCACATTTGCCAAGGAGTTTTCCAACTTGATTAATCAGAAGACAAATAGCAGAGAAGATTCCTCATCCCCACTATAGACAGTGCTGTAGTGTAAAAAGCACCAAGGGCTCACCATAGGCTATAGAGAATAAGACAGTCAGTCGTCAACAGAAATAGGATTATTTTAAAAATTTAGAAACCAAATCAATGATTTGGATATGTAAAGTAGTTCCTGTCTGGTTCTTGACTCAAAACATTCTAGCCACCCACCCCCCCAACCACAAAAAAGAGTAAAGTAGGCTTGACTGTACATAAAAAAAGCACCGGCTAGCTATGTTGGACAATGATGCAAAGGACATAATCACCCAGAAACTCTGCATGCTGGAGAAACTATGAACATTTTCTCAGACTGAGAGAGAACTTTATCTAGCTTGTCAATCTTCTGGATTTATAAAAGAGTTCTTAGATAAAGTTCAGAAACTGCAGAAAAGATAGAGTGAGTGTGTGTGTGTTTTCACCATAAACATAACATATCTATGACTAATATACCTTTGGATACCATGAAAATGTCGACTAAGATTTTCTGCAAAGACAATATCTGAATTTTGAATTGTAGGCTCCATTGATGGTCCAGAACACTGAAAAGAGATAATTTTGTAATTTAAGTGGAAAACCTTTTTAAATATAACATAAATCATGTGCGCAGGCCTAAAAGAGAAATCAAGCAAACGTTCTTCCAGCTTAGATGACTCATAGTAAACTGGCAGCTCCCAGATAAGTTCAACTCTGCAGAGTGGCCACCAAGTTGGGAAACTCGGGCAAATATATTAAAAATGGTCTACTGATACTACATTATAATATGTAAATAAAATAATATTACCTATGTTTGCAAATTTTGGCCATCCTGTAGAAAGTAAGCTCTTGAGGCCAGGGACCTTGTTTCTCATGTTGCCAGCTTTATAACCAAGGTCAAGAACAGTGCTTGGTATAAAGCTGATCTCAAAACACACGCTGAATGACTAAAGGAATGTTTTATTTACTTTATTAGTATTGTCGAATACTGAGTGCCCATGATGGTGATTTATTAGATGGTTTCATATTATTCTCAATGAGCTGATGCATTTCCTTCTCTTCTAAGAGAACAGATTATTCATTGATGGGACTGTAACATATTTTATACTGAAAAATACTGGCATAATAAGATGTAATTTAAGACTTCACACTAGTATGCCTTAAAAGACAATCTCCATATATACCTCAAAACTATAATAACTGATCACTGTTACCTCAAAAAGTCTAAATACAACAGTCTCTATTACTCCACTTATATGTAAATAATTTTTACTCAAGTCTTCCTATCCAGGCAGAAAATAAGAACACAATGAAAGTTTATGTTTACTACCTCTGTAGCCCATTGGAAATTTAAAAAATCAAAGAGGGGAGTTGCAGTTAAATACATTTATTTGCATTACTCCAGCTCAACTTGAGGTTGTATGACTGAATCTTTCAGGGTAAACCTGATAACAGCAACATCAACAGAAAAACACTGACTTGACATTCCATCAATGATTTCATGAATATGACAAAAGGTTAGTACGGTCACGGTTGACAGATTCATAACATAATATTTTTAAAAAATCATTTGTGGGGAGCATCCATAACATTTTAATACTGACACAAGGGAGAATAATCATTTGTTTTAATGACAGTTAAATGCAATGGTTAAGGGTAGGTGTTTTGAAATCTGAAGAAATCTGTGTTAAAATTCCCAGTTTATTTACTGACTGTGGGATCTAGAGCAAGTTACTGAAGCTTTCTGAGCTTCAGTCTCATCATATGTATACTGGATTTCTAATAAGTATCTCATAGAGTGTAAAAATTAAATGTGTTAATAAGTATGAAACAACGAATATATCCTGGAACATTTTAGCATTAAATATATGGTAAAAACTATTATTCTTAGAGTATTAATAGGGTCTTTTGTGCTTTCTCAGAAACAGAATACAAATACAGTCTCTTACATCCAAAATTTACAAAGATATTATGTTTTAAGTCAAACTTTACTCATTAAATCAATAACTTCAATTATAATAAAGGAGGAAACTCATTTTCCTTCAATTTAAAAAAAAGTATACATTTAAAATTATTATTTTCTTGAATGTAAAAACTTACCATGACAACACCACCAACGTATTCAAAAGCACAATGAGCTATACAGCCATACTGGATAGTATAGCCAACAAGTCGAAAGGTTTTTCCCAGAATACCACGGAGCATAGTTCTATGTAGACTCTGTCAGCATTGGCCTGATGGTAAATTTTAAAAAGTTTCATGAACACTACTATTTTTAGACACTTAAGAAATAGCTCTATTGTAAAATATTTTATAATCACCCAGAATGTGCTAAATGTACAGTTTGATGCAGAAAAGCAACAGCTTATTTTCATTTCTGCTAAAGATATTTTAAATGACAAATTACAGCCACTTAGTATTTTGATGCACTGAAAAAAAATTGTATCCGTCTATCACTGGGTTTATATATGGAGTAGATAACTAGTAGGCTCTGAACTTGTCTGTCCCCTGTCATATCCTACAAAAGGCAGACACCTGTGGAAAGATATTAACTCTTTCAAAGTACTAATAATAGTTTTTCGTATTGTTCCCTGCTATACCACAGCAGTTCTTGTCATATGGTAGAATATAAAGGAGAAAGCACTAGAATAGGTATGTGGAAATTCAAGTATTAAATTGGTTCTTTTATTAATTTGTGTGATTGTCAATTAATTACTTCTCTGGGCCTTCACCAAATGGAAATATCTCACAGAATGGATCTGAGAATCAAATTCAATAACATATTCACACATGTGCTTTGTAAATTATAGAGTTACATTCAGTTTTCTAACTCTCTAGTATAAAGTTAGAAAACACTATTTGGGATGTAGGTGATAATGGCTTCTTTCAATACACATAAAAAATCCTCAAACAACCACCTAAGTAATGATAATAACAGCAATGATAATAACAGCAAATACTTAAATAGTAGTTCTTGCTATGTGTTGGGCACTGTTCTAATTACATCAACACATTTAATTCTTGTAATCCTATGGTAACCTATGTATCTTATTTATAGAAAAAGAAACTGAGGGAGAGGTTAAGGAACTATTCAAAATCACACAATTCACAGGCAACAGTCAGAACTCAAAATGAGGCAGTTGGACTCTAAAATGCACTACTAGTGTCTACTGCTACTCAATTAAAATAAATGTGTTGGAAACTATAAAATAGGCATGGGAAAGAGAAAGATTAGACTGATGTTAGAAGTAGCTAAAAAGATCAAGCAGCGTGAACACTAGAAACTAGACATTTCTCCATCCTTAGCCGTTTCTAGGATAGTTTCTAGAATAGTGCTTGATTTAGATCTATCCATCTTTTGATGTTGGCGAGGTGATTTCAGAATACCCTAAGCCACAAAGCAAACATCCACAGGATTGTTCAGATCTGGAATATCTTTATTTATCTTTTAAGATTTTATTTATTTATTTTTAGAGAGGGGAATGCAGGAAGAAAGAGAGAGAGCAACGTCAATGTGTAAGAAAAGCATGGATTGGCTGCCTCGAGCATGCCCCCAACCAGGGACCTGGCCTGCAGCCCAGGCATGTTCCCTGACCAGGAAGTGAACCAGCGACCTTTAGGTTTGTGGGACAATGCCTAACCCACTGAGCCACACCAGTCAGGGCTGTAATTCCTTTAAAAGACGATAAAGCATTTTGTCTCAGAAATAGGGGAAAAATGCAATGTCAATGTTAACTGAGAAAAGTAGTTTATAGAAATTCATTCATTTTAGATTATAAGCAGCCAAACTAATATAATTTTTTTCTTTTAATGAGAGGAACAGTTGGTCACTCTATTACCATTTAAAGAAAGGTTCATGTTAAGAAAAGGTGATGAGAAAGAAGTAGATGTGAAGCAGAAGACAAATCCCAACATCACAGTTTTGCTACAAATATCTTCGACTGGACAAGAAAAAAGCAGCAGACAGGACATTCCTGAGACAGCCGTGATTTCTCAAATTCAAGAATAACTACGCAAAATACAGTTTCTCATATAATGATATACATAAAGTAACTGAGAGATATATGTCCATTTCAGACCTGAATGGAAGTTATTGTGACTAGCTAGGAGAGAACAACAAAGACTCATTAAGACACAGATGCTGAGTGATGTACTCTGCTCAATAGCTAAATAATTCACTCACACAGCAGCCTCTCTATCAGAGCAATTCAAAATCCTGCCATTTCAAAATCACCTTCAGAACTGCTCATGAATTGTTCAAACCTATAATGTTAAATCTACTGTAAGACTTGTGCAGAGGGTATTTTTTTTATTTTCTAGAATTGCAGATTCAAGGAGCTCTAATCCCCATAATCTATGAAGATTTTATAATATTTAAACCTATTTGAGTCATTGACAAAGGAAATAATTGCCATCACTTCAAGGTTTAGAGCAGTAAATAGTGTTTTAAATGTGACTGCAGCATTAAAATAGCCTGAGAACTGAATTCAAAATCCAGATTCCCAGGCTCCCATCAGAGAGCTAAAGAATGGCAATCTGTGGGAGCAAGGCTGTAGAATCTGCAGTTGTAATAAGCTCCCAGAAAGGAAAGGTAGTAAAAAACTCTGTGCTGCTATTTGAGACCATTGAGATATATTCAACACTTATAGAAATTTGACAAAATTTAACCATTATTTTAAACTGAATGTTAACTTTAAGATAATTCTACAAAGTATCATTAAATTTTATAATGCTAATATTTCAGTAATTAAAAAACCCAATGTTATTTTCTGAAGTTAATTTTTTACATATACCCAAAACCAAAACACATTTTTATATTTAGAAAGCATGAACAGTCAGTACTTTTAATATAATCAGGTACCAGACTCCAAACAGTGAAATACCAAAACCATCTCATTCATCCACTAATAATGCCCCAAAGGCTATATAATCCATGCGTTTCAGGACAATATACAAGTTCTATGAGTAAGAGTTGAAGGATATGCACTAAAATGGAAGAAGTATCATTTAGCATTATCACTGACTAGCTGTCAAGGTGCCAGTCTACAGTTCATGAATGGCTCTCGCTATGATACTAGGTCTCATACAGTAGCAGAGGACAAAAAAGAGTTTATTATCTCTAAATCAAGAATTGCTATAATTCACACCCTGCTACTTTGTTACACTTGACTTACTCCTTTCTAAAATTAAATTTTTTCTTCTAGGTTATCTTAGGCTTTATCTCTTTCTCTTATCTCTATAAATATCTCCCTCAGCTCTGACATCATCATGAGTCACTTATGTACTGTATTTTGCCTTGTATAATGTGCACTTTTTTTGCCCAAATTTTTGAGGGAGAAATAGGATGTGCATCATACATGGGTAGTACTAATTCTGTTTCTATATACTGTAAACTGAAAGATTTTTTTCCTGGAAGTTTGGGCCAAAACCATGGGTGCACGTTACACATGGCAAAATATGGTAACAGATTAAGTTAATATTTGTAGTTTTTATTTAAAGATAAGCAAAATTTCTTATGTTATCAATAAGGTATTAAAGTCAAATAACCTATACTTATCTGAAAAGAATGTATATCATTGAGAAGACTTTATAATGAATTTAATTAAGATGAATTTTGGGGGGACTTTCCAAATGAAATAACCATCTCTAATCAAATAAGAATAATGCCCAAGATGGAGACAGAAAAAACACTTTCCAGAGCCACTCAGTAACCAAGTGAATAAAAAGTAGAAAAGTAAACCGTGACTGTGTTTAATAAAAGCTTTGAGACAAATTTTGTTTTGAAAGGAAAGCTACTTTTTAAAAAAATACATATATAATACTGTTAACTACCTTAGAAAGTTAACCTGAGGAAATACACTGCCAGGCAAAATAATGTGAAACTACACATAAACCAAATATTTTATATTTAAAGTAAAAGTAATTATATTATGAGAATAAAAGAAAGATTTTATTTATTGATTTGAGAGAGAGAATCATCAATTTGTTGTTCTACTTATTTATACATTCGTTGGTTGCTTCTTGTATGTGCCCTGACTGGGGATCGAACACACAGTCTTGGCATATCGGGACAATGCTCTAACCAACTGAGGTACCCATTTGGGGCCAAGAGAAAGATTTTAGACTACTTATTTCATCAATAGATCTTTTCATTATGATCATAGAATTTTAAGTAAACAGTGTTTCCAACAGCAAAAATACTATTAGAAGACTAAAAAAATCCTTTATAAATTAATGTAATGCAGTTCACTAAAAATACAAAGTTTTCTCATTAATTCACTTTAAATGTGACAACAAATGAAGAAACACATTTTGGAATATAATAGTTTGGATCCCACTCAAGAATGACAAGTTTGCTAGGTAGGTCTGACCAAAGAGCTCTTTATAAACTTTATTATATTTCATTTGTTGATTCTCCTAATAAAGAGTTCACATGAAAAAGAATAAAATTATTCATATGTAAACAGAGCCTATAAATAAATCAATATATTATGCATAATGGATGATTATATTTTAGTTATTCTTGTAATTTCAAAAATAATTGTCACCTATATGTAGTTAAGATTTAAGAGTTTTAAAACATGATTAAGGTTTTCCAATTTATTTTTTAAAGGCAAAGCTACTAAATAAAAAACACAGTAAGATAAAAATCAAGTTCTATGAATAAATATTTTAAAAGTAAGTACTCTAGGATCATAACACTGACAACACTAATTATCTTTTCTAGTCTTGGCAGTTTTGTTGCATACTGTTTGGGTGACTGATGGGATAATTTCACTTCATTTTCTCTCCGTTTATTCTGGACCATGGAAGAGAAGAATATTAAAATAATGAACATCTCTAAACAAAGTACTTGATAAAGTTTCTAGTTGAAATAAAATGCTTAAAAAATAAACCTCAATTAACTAATACATGATTCCAGAGCAAATAACTAAACCCCCATCTTCTAAAGGAAAACTTTGACTAAGAATAGCTGATTTAAAAAAAAATAAGTCTATTCAGATTAATGTTATTTTAGGACTTTTACATACTAAGACCCTACACTTTCACAAAAAGCCCTTTTTGTCAACAGTATAAGCTAGCATTACCATAATTATGAAAAATATGTCTATATATTTTATGTCATTTAATATTTTACTTACTAAAAAGATTTAAATAGCAGGAATCAAAGTAGTTGCAAACAGGTAAAACGTATGACAAAGCAAAGTATTCCAATTCCTTATACCTATAAGCATTTTATTTAATTTACTGATAATTGCTTTATTTCCAAAACACTAAAATATTTAATTTAATATTTAATCTCAAATATAAATCTTCACCAATAGCAAATATATATCACTCAAATAAAAAATATATAAAAGACATTATTAATTAACTTTTCAAACTGAACATTTAAATTTTAAGTCATACATAGTTTATAGTATATATGTCTTACATATTTTATAAGTCAAATAGCTAAGACTCCATATTTTAAATAATTAATAAAAAGGATTTTCTTTGCCTTGATCACCTGATTTTTGGTTGTTTATAAAATTAATCACAGTTAGGGTAGAAATCGCTTTCAGCTTTATGAATGACATCCAAGAGATGGGAAAGGATTAGTTCTCAGTCGCTGCCAGTTACAGCGCCAGGTGGCTTTTTCTGCAGTGAAGGTGTTACCGATAATCCCATTACACTGGTACTAAATCTTGCAGACATCAAAATTATCACCAAGGTTCCTTTTCATCCCATCCTTTCCAAATGACTGGAAGTCGCTTCACCTGAAAGAAGTCAAATCCACATGCAGCTGCTGTTTTAGCAGGCAGCAAACTCCCTGAGAATGCCAGTCGTGATTCAATTTTGCGGTGCTGGTGGCCCCCTATTCCCTGTCCAATAATACATCTGTTAAAAAATCCTACAGCTACAAATCAAGTTTAATCCTACCAGGGACCTCATGTTGGTCTTGTCTTCCAAAAAGGCAGCAGGTTCTGCTGTCTATCTTTGCCAGCGTCTGGGGAATACCCTCTAAATCCCAGCCCTACTTAGAAGAATAAGCTAAGGATCACAAAACATGACCTCAAAAACCCTGATATGACTATATTCTGACCCAGAGGCATTCATTCTAGGTGAAGATTAGAACTTTGCATAATAAGATTACACAGCAAGTGAATGATATCAAGGGACTATCCATATGCAGCCGCCTGGTTTTCTATAGCCAGCCTGTGCTCTGCAATATGCAGTACAGACGAAAAAGAGCTTGGTCTTTCTAGCTGAAATAAAATAGATTCACATAAATTAGTTGGCCATTTCCAGATTCCTAAATCCCCTATTACATCTTTTATTGACAGCTCCTGTGAGGATAGCACAAATGTTATTCCTTTTTATTCTGTGCTTCTATAACAATCATGCTCTGTAATTGAAATGTACATAGATTATGGCTCAAAATTAACATCTTGTTTGCTGTAATCTTGGATTACAATTCACTGTGTACATAATAAAATTAGGAAATCAATGGATGGATTTATCAGCTCCAAGAAACTAGAGGTATTGTTTAAAGAACAGCTTAACATTTTGTGCCAACACTTTAAATGCAGAAGTCACAGAGAGAAGTCAATAAAAATTTAAGTGACTAAAAAGAATACAACATGCATCAGCCAATATCTGTATAAATTAGACTACATACGAAGAAGCTCAATTCCCTCAAAATTTAGAAAATATGAAGTATTCAGAGATCTCAAGAGCATATCATTTTTCTCTCTAAACCATACTTGAGCAAAAAAGTCAATTACATATAAGATCTCTACTTTTCATAAAGTACAGAAGTAGTACTTTATACAAAGCACCTTGAGCATTTTATACTTTCAGATACTTGAATAAGTTCAAATCATTTATAATTCAAGGTTTTACAATTCTTAACTATATGTTTTTGAAGTACTTAGTGAAATAACTTCTCCTTATATTGGAATATATACAGAACACTGAAAATGCATAGAACCCTAGAGATATTTAGAAAACAATACTTTATGTTCAGCTTTTTTTCTTCTAAGTTTAAAGCTATACCAGCTCTTAGCAAACATATGAAAAGAGACATGAATATCATGGATACAGACACTGATAGAGAATAGTTCTAAGAAGGCAAAGAGGAATTCTCCAGTTTATATTTTTTAAAAAAGTACTAAGATTTGACATATGATTCTTGTAAAGCTAAGCTCCTTGGTATACTTGAAATAGGACTTATTTGACAAGTTCTATTTGCCCACAATTGCTAAGGACCATATCGCATCCCTTATATTAGCCATTATCTCTTTATTATCAGAGTATCCATAAGCATAGCTATACAATATCTGCTAAGTACTCAGGAGTCATAATTCTGATTCTGTATGTTAAACAGGCAGATGTATACCAATAGTGTAAGTGGTAGAGCTACAAAAAACACTGTGTATAACTTCAACTACATAGCACATGAATACTCTTTGATTACCTCGATTAGAATATTACTAGAAAAATAATGAGGGATGCAAAACCCCACATATTTCTGTTATGACATTTATATGCAATACTTTAGGGCTATACTGTTCAATAAAGTAGCCACTAGCTATGTATGGCTATTGAGCACTTGAAATGTGACTAGTCCAAACTAAGAGGTATTGTAAGGATAAAATATACACTTGACTTTGAAGACTTAATACAAAAAGTAAAATATCTTATATTGATTACATCTTGAAAATATAACAATCTAGATATAGTGGGGTGAATAAAAAATATATATACACATATATATATACATATACATACATATGACTCTCATCTTTCATCTGGACAGAAACTAAAGCAGAGCATTACTATGGAAAAACAAACATTCCAGTGTCAAATCTGATAGATAAGCTTAGCAAAGAAAGAACAAAAAGCAGTCATTTTAGTCTATTTCATATTTCTAGCTGTAGGGTAGTAATGAATAAGAAGGGACCAGCCAAATTGCTGACCATCACGTACCAAAAAAGAACAATGTTTCATACTTACAAAAAGACTTTAGTCTAGTAAGTATTGGCTTTTAGAAAAAGTTCACCTTGGGCAATTTCATAAAACAGTGGTAAGGACTATTGAGTTCAAAAAACAGAAACTTCAGAAAACATGTCTGGATAGAGCAAGGACCATGAGTTTTTTTCTAAGGTGCTATATAAGTATTTATATTCAAATTTTAAAACTAAATCATAAGTAATTAACTATAGAGATTTGAAACATTTATTTCAGAATGTTAGCATAATAAAAACATTTAGAAAAGGGTCCACTTTATAAGTTATTAGAAAGCACTTTTCCATTAGTCTACTCATTATCCATCAATGTAGGTTTAAAAACATTCATTAACAAAGAGTTTTACAGAAAGAAGGAAAACTATAAAGAGTTAAAATATAAAATATACCCATAATTTAATTAAAAGAAGTTAATGGCAGCTTTAGCATGACCACAGAAAATTGATATTATATAATTAAACTACAAGGTCTATCTTTGTCAAACATTGGAATATTCAATGTAAACAATAGTATGTAAATATTGAACTCATTTAAAAATTTCTTTTCATAATTATTCCTTTATATAATATTTATCTAAAATATTAAGGCTAAAGATGAAATGTGAGACTCAATAAATAAAATGGACAATATCTAAGTCAGTCCTTTATAACCCAGCCATGCCACTTTTTCCTACCCTTTTAAAATCATATGTTTCTTTCCTTTTCTGGTTACAAGTATCACATGTACACACAGATACACAATCACATAAAAACAAAACAATGACAATAAAAAAAACTTTCTAACCATCAATATATGAGAGCAATGATATTCAGTCGAAGTTAATCCCCAGACATCCAAATTCATGAATAAAAATTCATCAGTTTTAAATACACTGAGCCTATTAAGCAAGAACAAAAGCATATGCACAAAAGAGCTTTTAATATATTTCAAAGCCCACAAGAGCCATGGTCTCATTAAAATTATAAATTACACAAACATGGAATGAAGATTCAAACTGCAGTGCAGCTAAGCAGATTACAGAAAACCCCACGTTCCATATGATAACACACCATGGCCCTCCCAGATGGGGGCTTGGAACAAAAAGGCCATCACCGCAGCTAGGGAAAACCTCCTTGTGATCTCTGGTTTCTGTTCAGCAGATGACAGCCAAATAATATGTTGATTATTCTGTTTGTGCTGCTAAGCTTGTAAGATGGAATAAAAGCGATATGATCTATTGTGAACCCAATGTTAATGTGTTGCTCCACTCATAAATAATATACTGAATTTATTTTGAAACTATCTTTTATCTGAATTTTAGTTTTTAAATGCATGAATTAAAATAAAAGCCAAGATAAAATATCATTTAATTTGAAGACTTAAACTAAGAAATGTAGATGACAAGTGAAAAATATCTAAGTGCTTAGCGAAGAGTCAAGTACAACCACCTTACTGTAATTTCAGCACTGTGATCAGAGATAAAACACATTTTTAAACAGACAATTGCTCTCATTAAGAAATATAAATGTAAAGTTACAAAATACAATAAGTTAATAACATACATTACTGACAAGATAGAAACTAAAATACCAGGAAATATAAAAACACTTTTCTGCACTACAAATATATAATAGCACATAATCAGAACATGTCTTGTATGTTTCTGAATAATAAAAAGTATCACTGAAGGCCTTATGAAAGTTCATAACTTGTACACACATGGATGCTCACAGGAAAACCTACTCAAAAATTAAAACCTAATTTTTCCCTCAATTAAATATCCTAAAGTTTAACAGAGTAAAGTGAGGTAACTGGGACTGTGCCTATAAATACTTCACCAAATTTTATATTTCGTGGATAAAACTTTTTATGAATACTAGTATTATTAAAAACATTGGAAATCATAACATTGGTTTTTCCATCCCAGAAATTCCTCCCTAAAAAATCTAGTAGACTCTTCTTAAAGGCAAACAACTTAAACAAAGCAGTACATTAAAGCCGCAGTTGAAGCAAACATAGATAAACAAACTGTTTTCTTAAGGGGTACTTTGTAAAAAGCACATAATTATGGTCATTAACATAAATCCACCTCATTTTTCTGTCTAAAGATATAGATTCTTGAGTCTAAAAACCAGAGCAAAATTGCCTAACATGAAATACAGTCTAAAATTGCAGAACTAAAAAGGTAAAACAGTAGCACTTTAAGAGAAAAACCCAGAACATTGTTAGAATAGACAAATATTTCTTAAACAAGATGAAAAAAAGCACTAAACATAAATGACAAACTAGACTACGCTAAAGTCCTAATTATCTGTTCATCAAAAGAACTATTAACAGGTTGAAAGGGCAAACCTCAGAGTAGGAGAAAAGTTTGCAATACCTATTTTCAATTAAGGATTCATATTGCAAATATATAAAGAACATCTACAAATCAAAGAAAAAGCCCAACAGAAAAGCAGGCAAAAGAAATGAACAGGTACTTCAAGAGAGAATAATAAAATAGGTAATATACATATGAAAAGGTGCTCAGCTTGATTAATCATCAACTAGAAAGTAAAACAATAATGGTATACTACTTATACACAGCAGAATCTAAAAAACAAAACAGGTGGGGAAAAGGATCTAGTGTTGACAAAGACGTGGAGCAACAAGAACTCTCACATGAAAGTAAACGAATACAACCACGTAAGAAAACTGGCACAGTTGACTAGAGTTGGACATATATACACCTATGATCCAGCAATTTTGTTCCTAGATATATCCACAAATGAAAAATAAATATATTAACCAAGATATGTATTAGAAAGCTTCTAGTAGCATTATATAGAAACCACCCAAATGTCAATTACCAGAACGGATTAAAAAATAGTTGTGAAATAGTCATATAATAAAATGCAGCAAAGAAAATGGACAAAGAACATCTACATGCAACAATGTACGCAAATCCCAAGAAATAAAGTTGAGCAAAGGAAACCAAAAATAGACAAACAAGACAATGCTACTCAAAGTTAAGGTAGTGGTTATTTTAGCACATGGGGGGGAACAGGAAGGTGTCTTCTGGGTGCTGATAATGTCTCTTATCTGGGTGCGGTTACCTGGGGTTATTCGGCTTCTAAAAAATTCATTGAGTGATCTGTGTGCATTTTTTGTAGATAGAGCTTTCATTAAAAAGACAGTTTTACACACAAATACAGAAATATACAGGGGTGGTCAAAATTCTTGTCATGAGAAATTTAGGAACAAAAAACTAAAGATTCTGATACTACTTATTTGAATAATCACATTTTCATCTCAATAGCTGTGAAAGTTCCTGAACTCTTATAAATGGAGGAGCAGCAGCCCTTTACCCTATCACCTTTCCCCATTCCTCAACCTATAATACCATATTTTCAGATATCTGGCTTTTGTGTCAGGAGTAGCTTCTGCTGCCGCTGTTGCTGCTGTTATAACAGCTCCTAAAATAGTCTCAGGATTGAAATTTTGCCCTTATGTGGGAAAAGTAGCACAGAAGAAAAGGCAATATAAAGAATATATGTTTGCCATTTCCCCCCTTGCCCCCAAATTTTGTAAGATTATTTATTAATTATGAAAGCTTATTACCTAATTTAATTGGAATCTCTTGAAAGCTTTTATTATCTTTCAATGCAGATAAAGAAAATATAATCATTCTTTAATATCAGTATCATACTAATAAAATGAAACTTCATGATAATATGATAAACTAATCTATGCTACTCATTGTATCCCACTTAAATATTTTCCCTATTTTTATACTGGAATCAACATATAATTTACAACACTGTTTTTCTCATATCAAAAAGATACTTTAAGAAATAAGATTTAAAAAATCATCAAAAGATTATAGAGCTCATTTCTACAACAAACATTTATTCAGTACTTACTATCTGCCAAAATCTGGGAGTAAAGCGGTAAAACTGTAACACATTCACACATTCAAAAACACTGCACAGCAGAAAGGAAGAACTCCTACACTTCGTGACATCATGGGTGGAGCTGGAAAGCATTATGCTAAGTGAAATAAGCCAGGCGGTAAAAGATAAATACCATATGATCTCACCTTTAACAGGAACCTAAACAACAAAACAAACAAGCGAAATATAGTCAAAGACACTGAAATAGAGAACAGATTGACAGTGACCAGAGGGGAGAGGGAGGGAATTTCAGGGGAATTTCAGGGGAGAATGGGAAGGGTTTACAGGAACAAATATACAGGACACATGGACAAAAACTAGGGGCTGGGATATGAGTAAAGGACAGAAAACTGTACTTGAACAATGATTAAGATAAAATTAAAATTAAAAAAAAAAGAAAGAAGGAAGCCAGGCAGTGGAAGACAAATACCATATAATCTCACCTATAAGTGGAACCTAATAAAAAAAACAAATGGCCAAAACAAACCAGAGATATGGAAATAAAGAACAAACTGACAGTGGCCAGAGTGAAGGGGGAGGGAGTAATGGAGGAAAGAAGAGGAAGGGGCAAGCAAAGGAACAGGAACAGAGGACTCATGGGCATGGACCAGGGCAGGAGGAGGGTTTTTGCAGGGAGGGGGACTGACTGTGGGAGTATCGGTGAACAGGGTAGGGGTGAGCAATGGGGAAAAAAGGCAGGGCAGCTGTAAATGAACAGCAATAAAAAATTTTAACTATCATTTTAAAAAAAGAATAACCACAGTTCTGATGTTATAAAAAGAAATGAGCACACCAAGTGTAATGCAGTAGTACATTTCAGCTGTCATCTAAAGCTTACACTGAAAACTAACACTGTCTCTACCTTCGTCTAATAACCTTCTCATGTGTAGAGTACCCAGGATTTTAACTTCCCCTCAGTTCTCAACCCTACACTCCATCATTAAACTAACCCTAAAGAAAAGTCTTTTCCCAAACCAAATAAATGAATAAATAAATAAAACAATCTAAAAGATATACAGTAAAAGTCCCATCTACTGTTTTTCCTCAATCATTCACACACAAGATTTAGATTTTGTATACTCTTCCAGGTTTTCTTCATGTAAATATGAGTATCTCTAAATATATATTTATATTCCCCTCCCTTTCAAACAAAAAGTAGTTTACAATATACTGTTTGAACTCTGCTCTTGTCGAATAACAATGTATGTTTGAAAACTTTCCAAATCTGCATATAGAGAACATTCTATCTTTTTTGTTACAGCTGTAGAGTATAGATATGCCACAGATCATTTAACAAGTACCCTATCAGTAGACATTAGGGGTGTTCCCAACAGTTTGCTACTATAAAACAAAAGCTACAATTAAAACTCCTATATATGTTATATTTTAAGTACACAAGTATATCTGTAAAACATTCCCATAATTGGTACTGAGACAAATGTGTGAATGCATTGTCCTTTTTCTAAAAGTTGCCAATTTATGCGGGTTGTGTCATTTTGCACTTCCACCACATATGGTTCTTATATGTATCCTAGAGAAAGCTATGCCTCTCTTTGGGCCTCTAAGATATTTTGTTTTCTGAAAAATATTCTCATTGCAAAAATCTACATGAAATCCTTTTTCCCTAAATGCGCACGCAAAATTTGTTGATTTATTAAGTTTACGAGCAAATGAATTTTCAAATATAAAAACACCTCTATGATGCCGCAAATCACCATAGTGATGCCTACTGTCCTGGAATAGCAAGGTGTGTATCTCCTAAAAACCTCCTGCTATCCGACTACTAATACATTCCCACTCCAGTTTCTTCTTTAAACACTTCCAATAGTGTATGGGTGAGCATTCAAATGCATTTCACTTTCCAATGAACATTTTCCTAAAGCACTTAAACGTTATCATGAAACCAAATCTGTTATTTCTATATTTTCCTTTAAGAAGCTATCATTTCAAAGGTGGTTTAATCTTTATGACTGCCATTTTCAATAGGTAGTCTCACCTAATACTGTTTTCATTTAACTGCTCATCCTATCAAATATTTTCTAATTAGAAAACAACCAGAGGGGAGGTGGGAGGAGATAATGGGGGGAAGGGTTTTCAGGAACAACTATAAAAAATACATGGACAAAACCGAGGGGCAGGGGCGTGGAAACAAGGGAGGGCGTAGGCTTGGTTGGGGTTGGGAGGGAGTTGGGGTAAATGCATACAACTATAAATGAACAGTAATAAAATAATTTTTTAAAAAAAGAAAACAACCACTCAAGTCCACTGGACTTTCTACATGAAGGAATCCTTAAGTAAATCCAGTTTCAATATCACTGTTTCGTAAGAAAATAGGTGCATGATAATTTTTATTCCCTGAATGAGAATGCATCTGTATATGCAGTGTAATCCATATTTCATTTCAATCATTCAGAAATCCATATTTCATTTCAATCACTCAGAAATCATATCAGTCCTCTCAGACAAACTAGCTACCCTGGAGACAGACCCCAAAATAAATTTTAAAAACCTGCCACCCATTCTAGGCTTTTAGCCAGTCAGTTGGAAAGAACCATACTTTAGCTCCAACCTAAGCAATGTATAATGTTAGGCAAATGCTGCTTTTAATATTAGAGTCAATATAATGTATGGACAACAAAAAGAAAAAAATAAGAATTACCTAACAAAGTTTACACAAAACAAAACATATCACAAGTACCCCCAGAACACAAAAGTTTATCAGTCCAGTACAACTTAGGAGAACTACACAGCATAATGGTCTCTGAGGAAATCAAATAAATTCTGTGAAATGACTGATGTTTACAAGGTCAACTTTAAGCCACCAAAACAGAATTTAAATTATACTCAGTATGTCTTGTTTGGAAAAACAAAAGGGTAAATTTTAGATTTTAGAAGCCTTTTAAAAATATATTCCCACCAAACAAATTTTGGCACATAAAAGGATAAGGTTCACTCACCTATGAAATTAACAGATGAGAAATACTCCATTCATTAACAATAGCCAATGAGTGAGGCTACTCAAAGTGAAATTCTCACTCAGAGTTAGAATATACTACGGCTGCCTTTTGAAAGAGGAACTGTAATAAAGGACAATAACACTTAGGGGGCTTTAAATATAACATTCCCTATGCTAAGCCAGTTCTTGGTTAATAGTCAAGAGAATATCTGATAATATCTGAAAACTAGTCAGGCAAACTTTCCACTTGAATGGCTGGGCACACTCAAGAAAATATCCTGATTTCACTTTTCACTTTGTTTTCTTTAAGTTGCAACTGCCAAGTGGACAGGTTGGTCTGGTTTCTAGCTCCAACTTGCTAAATGACCTTGTTCAAGTGACTCGATCTCTCTAGCCCTCCTGAGTTTCTTTGTCAGTAAAGTTGTTATAGAAAATGACATGACAGTAAACAATCTACTAATAAAGTAAAACAAAGAATTACTACATTAGATTCTATGTCTATATAATATATCTATATATTTATTTGTCCATCCATCCTCACCCAAGCACATGCTTCTTGATTTTAGAGGAAAGGGAAGGGAGGAAGAGAGAAGAAGAGAAGCATCGATGTGAGAAACATTGATCGATTGCCCCTTGTATACTCCCTGACTGGGAATCAAACCGGCAACCTATAGGTATGTACCCTGACCAGGGATCTAACAGACAACCTTTTGGTGTATAGGATGACGGTCAACCAATGGTGCCACCCAGCCAGGGCTATATCTGTACTATCTATTTGTATACTATTTGTTTAAACTATCACATATTATAGGCCACTTTACCATCTATTTAAGGCCTACAGTAAAAGAAACTATAATCCCTTCAGAATCTTTTCCAATATTTAATGTTACTCTCATGATACAATAAATTTTTCATGCATTCACTTAAATTAATTTAAAGCACCACTATAATAAATTCTCTTTAACCTGAAAATATGACTTTTTCTACATGACACATATAAAAAACACATGAAATGTAAAAAAACATTCATGGCAATGTTATTTATAACAGACAAACTGTAGAAACAACTCAAACATCTACCACCATTAGAATAAATGAACTGTCATATTCATTCCAAAGGAATAATATATGGGGTTGGCCAAAAAAACTCATTTGTTTTTTCCATAAGATGGCTCTAGAAGCACTTAGTTGTCTTTAACTTCATTCAAAACAATTTTGTTAGATTGTATTGTAACAGCTGTCATATCGGTGTGTATTTAAAAATACTTACTGAAATTGGTGAATTTTTGTGTAGCAATTTCAATAGTGAAGATGGAAGAAAATATGCAACATTTTCAGCATATTATGCTTTATTATTTAAAGAAAGGTAAAAATGCAACTAAAATGCAAAAAAAAAAAAGAGAGAGATTTGTGCAGTATATGGAGAAGGTGCCATGACTGATCAAACATGTCAGAAAGTGGTTTTCAAAGTATCATGCTGGAGATTTCTCAGTGGACAATGCTCCATATTTGGGTAGACCAGTTGAAGTTGATAGTGATCAAATCGAGACATTAATTGAGAACAATCAATGTTATATCATGTGGGAGATAGCCAACATACTTAAAATATTCAAATCAATAAAGTTATTAGTGAAAATGAAAATGTGTATTTTGTGGAAAAAAAAACAAAAACATTCAGACTTTTTAGCCAACCCAATACTAATAATGAAAATGAATGAAATAAAACTACATTCAACTATCTCTGAAACATAATGCTGAGTAAGGGAAGAAAGAATACATACAATTGCACACAGTGGCTCTCATCAGCTGGCCCACCCCTGTCCCATGCCACCTGGTACTCCAGCCAGCACCCAAGAGCTGCAGTAGCATCCTGGGTAGCACCAGCCCGAAGGTTAGCATAGTCCGTCTGTCTCCAAGCTCAGATCAGCACACAACAGGTACTACAAGTTTAGTGTTAAGATCTAGATTTTAGCTCCACCACCTCAGCCACCTTTCTGTGTCTGAGAGCAGCTGCCACCTGCCAGGAACTCTTTGATAAAGCTTGGAGACCCTGCTGCTAAGTGGACCTCTAAGCATTGGTGCTAAGGCACCTCCATGGAGAGTAAGGACTTCTTCCAGCTGCTGGAAGGTGAATCATGCCTGATGGTGCTGCAGTTGGCACACAGTGGGAGCCCCAGCAAGAGTGGGTGCTGTCATATGGCCTGGCCTGAGAGAAGGCCAAGCACAGCAAGGGCATCACCCTCATTATGTTCAGCACATACAAGCAAACCCTCAAGACCTCTTTGGCAGCCTGAACATAAAAGCCACATTCTATGGCTCTACTCATGAGTTTTGACTTTCTAGGACATGGCCCCAAAAGAGTACTCAAGAAGCTCCTTCAGTTGGACCTTCAGGCTGCTGCGAGGCCTGGGCCACATATCGCCAGAAATTTCCTTCACCCTTCATCATGCAATGGAGTAAGCTAAGCAGCGGCGGCAGCAGCAGCTCAGTTGCCACCATCCCTCCTCAGAAGGGGCTCTGAGCTTCTGCTCCTAGATGTGTTCCCGGAGACGCACTGTAAGGACTTGGACAGAATCAGGTTTGAGGACATGCAGGCAGTGCAAACTAGATAATTTGCCTGATTTCTCTACTGTTCTCTGGCTGCACTGTGATAGGCCCCATCAACATAATGCCTTCCATTCCTAGCCTACACCCTTCTCTGAAGAACGCTGTCCCTTTCCAGCCATTTTTCCAGCCTCTCACTTACCCTGAAAGACCACGAACCTGTCCCCATGCATCTCGATCCCACCATGATTGCTGGTCCATCTAAATTCCTTACAACTCCTCCCATCCCTGGGCTTCCCAGAACACTGAAGACTGCCCTCTCTTACTTTACCTTTTCCAAAAGAAAAATGAAAATGTTCACACAAAAAGAATACATATGATTCCATCAACATTAGAGACAGAAAGTGCACACTGCTGAGCAATACATAGTATAAAAGTAATAAAATTATATAAATAATTACCATAAATATCAAGACATTGGTTACTTCTAAAGAAAAGGAGGATTATATGAACAGCATCTGAGATACCAGTAATGACCTGGGGAAACATGATGTCTCCTTTATACTTACTCATTTTACTATGCATTTATGTTTTTATATGATGTTTCTTTTACAATAAAAATTCAAAATGACATATTTTCTGCAATAATATATTTTTACAGAGAAGGAAGAAATGGCTTTTCTTTTTTGCTGACATTTTTATTTTCTTGGTCTACATTTCAAATTTTTATTGCAATATTTTCATAATAAACAAACAAACCAGTATGTCTGACTCTCCATAATCCTAATTAAAAGTAGATACCCCAGGCTTTCCAAATGGCTATCAAATAAGTACCAGGCTATTAAAGAGTGTGAGGTCAGTTACCGTGTTAAGCCTTGCTTAGCTCATGTTGTTTCTGTCACTTTTCCTTCTTTCTAAGGAAATGTATGATTACTGTTGAAAGAAAATCTACCTTACATCCAGGCATTAATTTTATTGAGGTTGCACTCCAAAAAATATAACAATATTTTAGATCAAAAGTAGGAAAAGAAACACTTTTAATTTGCACACATTTTAGAATAACTTTGGGAGCACCTGTGCATGCATCCAATGTGAGGGCTCGTGACAGGATGGATGATCACAACAGGTGAGTCCAAACCAGTGTCATTCAGTGAAAGTATCCACTGTATACAATGTAATGTCGGGTGACTCATTCAAAATAGATCCAACAATGCCCAATTTAAATTATACTGGAGCTGTTTCAATACTTCCTTTACAAAAACAATAATAATAAAGGGAATTTATTACAAAAAAAGATAACAACAAGCCCCGGCTGGCATAGTTCAGTGGATGGAGCGCGGGCTGCAAACCAAAGTGTCGCAGGTTCGATTCCCAGTCAGGGTACATGCCTGGGTTGCAGGCCATGACCCCCAGCAACCGCACACTGATGTTTCTCTCTCTCTCTCTCTCCCTCTCTCTCTCCCTCCCTCCCCCCTTCCCTCTCTAAAAATAAATAAATAAAATCTTATTAAAAAAAGATAACAACAATTTAAAAACTGACTTAGATTACTAACACATATATCCTCACATACACAATTTGGGAAATGCTAAAAGACCCATCACCTAGAAGCACCCTTCAGTGTATGTTTGTTATAACTTTTAGATGCCACTAAGCAGGAAGCTGACAATGAAATTTAGAAGCAAGACTATCAGCACTTTCAATGGTATCACTCACCATAACTAAGTTGTTTTTGTTGGATACTGTGTGTGTTTCTGTGTGTGTGAATGCAGCCAAGGATTCCCCTCTTTAGTGGGTCCAGCTAACCAGTTATTTGCCCATCTATTAAGTACCAACTTTCAAAAATGACAGTGTCCAGCAGGGAGCAGCATTAGGGCATTCATAAGACTTAACCTGAACATGAACCAGACAGAAAAAAAAGGAGGGGAAAAAAAAGCCCACTTACCATAGGTCTGTTCGACAATACATTCAATTTTTAGGGTAGTTTCAGGGCTTCCTGAAAAAAGCATCTAAAGCATGTCTCAAAGCATATATCAGTGATCCATGGTTTCAGCATTCCTAAAACAGAAAATCAAAATTACATTAGGTGAAGGCTTCTCTCAGCCACATTGAGTTAATTATATAATATGACTAAATGTTTCTCAGTTGTTAAGATACATCTCCCTCTTTGGCAGGTCAATAGGATTTTGAATTTAGATATTCAATGACACTTTAGATAATGATTTTAAAAAACAGAATATTAAAGTCCTTTATCTATCAGGGAATTTCAAGTGGAAGAAGAAAGTAACTGGGTGACAATGTATCAATCAACCTAGAGAAAACGGTGTTCAAGCACCTAAAGAAGTTGATACCCAACCACACATAGTTCTGCTGTATCAAATTCCTCTACAAGAATTTACAGGTGATATAGAGGACCTAACATTCATTTCTACATGTCAGCATGAATATCTGAAGTTAATTTTAAGCCTGAAAGGGCAGCAGAGCAGTTTGTAATGCTGATGTGTTAAGACATTATTCAGTCAGATATTCACTGAATATGAAGAATGCTTATGATATTGTTGAAAACCCCTAAGACCACCTACAATAAGACAAAGACAAAACATATTATGCTTGATACTATTTTAGATATCAAAACCTGCTGCTTATGCCACTATAATAACTCCATGTCAGTTCTTACGACTCAGAAAAAGTTTCATCACCATTTTTATTTTAAATGTTAAAAGTTTGCTCTGTTTCCCTGTGACATTTGAGAGTCAACACCAAAAACTAATTTTTTGCCACTAAACAAAGGTAACAGCATATGAATATTCACCTTAAAATATACAATTATGTATAACATAATATACAATATCACATATCGATATAAGTATTTAAATATTAATATTTACTTGAAATTTAATGAATAGTATAGGTTTCTACTATTTTCTTCTGACAAAATGGCAAGAGAATCTTGAGTGTATGACTTCAAGACTAATAAGTATCATTAATTTGACTGAAGGTGAAAGAAACACTCATATATTAATCTTCTGCCCTTTATCATTAAGCTCTTTACAGTATTATTCTTATCATTTGCTCTCCTTAGAGTCTTCTTCTTATCCTGTTTCATGTCTTTGCTATTCTACATTGCACGTTTCTGATACTCACATCAGCCAGTCTAACCTCCCTCTCTTTACTGTTTCAACCCCGATTGTTGTTTTATTCAATCTCCTCCGTTTATGACCTTACCATCTTTTTCCTTTTTATTTTAGCACCCTTAAAAGTGAGACTTTTTTTTTTCTGTAATACATCTGCTTAAACATATTCTTTCACCCATGTATAGGCACCATGCTTGACCTTAACAATCTCATGTGATTGAGACTCAGCTATAGGTACTTAAATTATATTCTTGCTACTTGCAAAAATATTTTTCTTCTGAGGTATTTACCTACTTGAAACTCATTAAATATTTTGGAGTTAATCTTGAAACACCCAAAATTCCCAAGGAAATCTAACCTCACAAATTCATTCCAGTCAATTTGAGATGAACACTGTTCTAATAAAGAGGTAATTTAGGAACTTACTACATTGGTATGAAAACTGAGTAATTAATATTTTAAAGTCAATGAAATTTTAGTGCTATTTTTTCATTTGCCCATGCACTTGTGTATAACATCCTTGGTAAAAAAGCAAAGACACATTAAATAACCCTCCACTGCTAACACATTATAAAGTCTGACAAAACAAGCGGTTTCCCTGTTTGGTGCTCTTCAATATGAATATTAACTTGAACAGTATATTGTGAAGCAATCTCATAACAAAACATACACAGACTTAGAGATTTTTAAATATTATAAACAGATTATATCACACATTTATAATATACTTACCTAAAAAGAGATTGAATGGTGTCCCACATCCCCCCAAATTATGTCCACTTAGAACCTAAGAACGTGACCTTATTAGGATGTAGGGTCTTTGCAGATATAATTAAGATAAGGACTGAGAATGAATAAGAAAGCCCATTATAGAAAACAGAACAAGTAACTGTGGAGAAATCAGAGGTAAGAAGGGAGAGAATAAAAAGAAAAAAATTCTATGTAACATCCAAGACATTAAATAAGATATTGCACCTATAAAACTAGGGGTATGAAAGAACAGAATTAAAGAACAAAGAGTAGAGTTTAAAGAAATTTTAAAATAGAACACCTGTCTTACCACCATGTACCTTCATATGTAAAAAATATAAACGTTGGAACAAAAATTGAACAAATACAGAGTAACAACCCAAGGAGAGTAATAATCTCTCTAAAAAAGTTGCAGAAAAAGAGACTCCTCTCTCCCCTCCAAAAAATACACACACACACACACACACATACACACGGGAGAAAAAATAATAGAAAAAACCCAGGGAATACAGAAAAGAAGAAGAAAAATATATATATCCCCACCACATCTTATCATAGGTTGTCAAACTAGGGCCCATAAGCCAAATCCAGCCAACTCCACTCTAGCAAACCAGGTTTTCCTGGAACCCAGCTGCACTCATTGGTTCACGGGTTGTTGACGGCTGTGTTTGTGCTACAACAGCAGAGTGAAGTAGTTGCAACGGGACAGTATGATCTGCAAAGCCTTAAATATCTACTGTGTACAGTCTTCCATAGAAAAAGTTTGCCAAATCTTGACATAGAACTATCTTGTCCAATACAGTAGCAACTAGCCCAATGTAGTGTTGAAATTTAAATAATTAAAATAAAATTTAAACTTCAGTTCCTCAATTATGTCAACCCCATTGCAAGCCTCCAATAGCCATGTGTACTTAATGGCTCTTGTACTAGATGTACTGGATGGTGTAGACACAGAATATTTCCATCAACACAGAAAGTTCTACTGGACAGGACTTATCTGGAACTGTATTTTAATTATTGCTTTTTAAAAAGTGCTATAGTGAAAAACAAACAAAAAATACCTAAGAGAAGCAGGAAGAAAGATTAAATTCAGAAAAACAGAAATTATTAACATTAGAAAAGGAAATAATTTATAAAATCTAAGATGCCATTCTATGAAATTACCACTAAAATATTTTTTTAAATATTTCAAAGTTATTCAAAGAAAAAAGACATGAAATTGAAAGAAAATTAAAAATGAGAACCTAAGTATCATCATAGATATGGAAAATAATCTAAAAGAATTCAATGTACAGAATACAATTAATGCTGTCAAATTTGAAAATTTAAAAAATTGCTTATCAAGAAATTATAATTCAAAGTAAGGTAGAATTAGTAGATAGAGAAAGAGCCATGAACAAAAAGTTTTATGAAAGTTGGGTAATACATGGTTCCAATTTAGTTCTGAGCTCCCAGAATACCATGACACCCTGTAGTAATCCTCCGAAATATGTTACACACTTTACCTGCACTGACACAATAGGAATATGAACCCCAGGTCTTAGAAGAGCCAGTGAAAGACCAGACATAGAGGTACTCATTTCTGCCATGGAATACGCTGCCTACCATGACCAGGGTTTCCTGGTGTGCCTTAAATAGGTCATTATACCTGAAGACTTCTCAGAATATCAGACTGTTGGAATCCTTGAAGAAAGATGGCCCCACTATGTGGTTACTTGGGTGATATACATGTTGCCAATGGAACTCTCAGACTGTGATTTTATATAGCTGATTTCATCTTTTTTTTTGGGGGGGGGGATATCTTTTTTTTTAGATCCTTTATAATTATAGAAAAATTTGAGGGTTACAGAAAAATTGAGAGTAAGATACATAAGTTTTCCATATACTCCTGACCCTACACATATATAGCTTCCCCCATTATCATTCACCAGAATGGTACTGGGTTGGCCCAAAAGTCTATAAAGTTTTTTCCGCAAAATAAAAACTTCTCATTTTCACCAATAACTTCATTGATTTGGATATTTTAAGTATGTTGGCTATCTCCCACATGATGTAACATTGATTGTTCTCAATTAATGTCTCAATTTGATCACTATCAGCTTCAACTGGTCTACCCAACCATGGAGCATCGTCCAGGGAGAAATCTCCAGCACAAAACTTTGCAAACCAGTTTTGACATGTTTGATCAGTCATGGCACCTTCTCCATGCACTGTACAAATCTTTTTTCTTTTGTTTTGGTGTTTCAGTTACATTTTTACCTTTCTTTTTTCCTCCTTATTTAATTAATTCATTTTTTATTACTTTATTGTTGTTTAATTACAGTTATCTGCATTTTCTCCCCACCGCTGCCCCCCCAGCCCCAGCCAAACCCACCTCCCTCCCTTGCTTCCACCCTCCCCCTTGGTTTTGTCCATGTGTACTGTAACATTTTTACCTTTCTTGAAATAATAAAGCATAAAGCATAATATGCTTAAAATATTGCATATTTTCTTCCATCTTCAATATTGAAATGGCTACACAAAAATTCACCAATTTTAGTAGGTTACTTTTTAAATGCACACTGATATGACAGCGGTCACAATACAACCTGACAAAATTGTTTCCAATGATGTTAAAGACAACTAAGTGCCACTAGAACAATTTTATGGAAAAATCAAACAAACTTTTTGGCCAACCTAATACATTTTTTTTTCCCAATACCAAGAATGAACCTAACCTGAAACATCATAATCACCTAAAATCCACAGTTTACTATAGGGTTCCCTTTTGGTGCTCTACATTCTATAGATTTGGACCAAAGTATAATTACATATATCCATCATTATATTATACAGAATATTTTCACTGCCCTAAAAAATCTGTGCTTTGCCTATTCATCTATCCCCCCAACCACCGCTGATAACCAGTGATTTTTATTGTCTCTATAGTTTTGCCTTTTCCAGAATATCATATAGTTGGAATCAGTATGTAAATTTTACAGACTGGCTTTTTATACTTAGTAATTTGCATTTAAGTCTCCTCCATGCCTTTTGATGGTTTGATAGCTCATTTGTTTTTAGCACTGAAAAAAGTCCACTGTCTGGATGTACCACACTTCATTTCTCCATTCACCTACTGAAGGATATCTTGGCTACTTTCAAGTTTGGGCAATTATGAATAAAGTTGCTATAACCATCCATGGGCAGGTTTTTATGTGGATATGTTTTCAGCTCCTTTGGGTAAATATCAAGGAGCACAACTGCTGGATCATATAGAAGGAGTATACTTAGTTCTCCAAACTGTCTTCCAAAATGCCTGTACCATTTTGCATTCCTGTCAACAATGCATGTGAGTTACTGTGACTCCACATCCTAGCCAGCATTTGGTATTGCCAGTGTTCTGGATTTTGGCCATTACAATAGGTGTGCACTTGTATCTTAATGTTGTTTTAATTTTAATTTCCCTGATGGCATATGATGTGGAGTACCTTTTCATATGCTTACTTGCCATCTGTATCTTCTTTGGTCAGGTGTCTGTTTAGGTTTCTGGCCTATTTTCAAATCAGGTTGTTTTTTTGCTATTAAGAGTTCTTTGTATATTTTGGGTAACAGTACTTTATTAAATGTATCTTTTGCAAATATTTTCTCCCAGTCTGTAGCATTTCTTTTCATTCTCTTGACACTGTCTTTCATTGTTTTTCATTTTTATGAAGTCCAGTTTATTAATTATTTCTTCTGTGGATCATGTCTTTGGTGTTGTATCTAAGAAAAGCATCACACAAAGCACACAAAGCATCACCATACCAAAGGTTCTCTAGGTTTCCTCTTATCTTCCAGGTCTTTTATAGTTTTGCATTTTACATTTAGGTATGTGTTCCACTTTGAGTTAATGTTTGTGAAAGGTGTAGTAAGATCTGTGTCTAGATTCTTTTTTTTATTTTTTTGCATGTGTTATAATGTCTAGGTATTCCAGCACAAATTGTTAAAAAGGCTATCTAGACCATTGTGCTGCCTTTGCATAATAGTTGACTACAGTACACTGTTTTGATTACAATAGCTTTGTAGTAAGTTGTAGTTTGGTAGCATTAGTCTTTCAACTTTGTTCTTTTCTTTCAATATTGTGTTAGCTAGTCTGGGTCTTTTGCCTCTCTGTATAAACCTGAGGATCAGCTTATAAATATCTACAAAGTAACTTGCTGGGATTATTATTGGAATTGCATTGAATCTATAGATCATGTTGGGAGGAATTGCCATCGTGACAACACTGAGTCTCCTATCCATGAAAATGGAATGTCTCCATTTATTTAATTCTTCTTTGATTTTGTTCATCAGAGTTTTATAGTTTGCCTCATATATATCTTGTATTTTCTTTTAGATTTATGCCTAAGTATTTCATTTTGGGGGATACTAATATAAATTGTATTTTTTAAATTTCCAATTCCTCTTGTTCATTGTTGGTATATTGGAGCTAATTTCATTTTGACAGGACCGTGAGATGGCTTTATTGAAATGCACAGGCTGAAATGAGATTTGAATAGTATATAGAAGTTAACTAGTGGCCTTTTGGAAGAATGGAACATGGTGAGTACAGTACAATAAATGAATGCCAGAGTGCAGAGTAAGGGAATTTATACAGGGCTTACAGAAGCAGGTACAGGGAACTATATGCAGGTCCTTAAGAAATTGTGTTTCTGGCCCTAGCTGGTGTGGCTCAGTAGATTGAGCACCGGACCACAAAGCAAAGGGTCACCTGTTCTAGTCCCAGTCAGGACACATGCCTCAGTTGTGGGCCGGGTCCCCAGTGGGAGGCATGTGTGGGGCAACCACACATTGATGTTTCTCTCCCTCTTCCTCACTCTCCTTTTCCCTCTCTTTAAAAAATAAATAAAATATTTTTAAAAAAAGAAGTTGTGTTTCTGTATTATATAATCATACTTCTTTTTGGAAAAGATCAGGATGGCTCCTGAATGGATAATGTACTGCAAGACAACCAAAGACGAGGGCTAAATGCCCTGGAATGGATTAGAGAACTATTAAGAGGTAAACTCCACAGGTCCTGGTAATGGACAGGATAAGGTAAAATGCAGCTTGAGAGAGGAATTGAGTGTAGTGAATGAAGTTCCACAGCTTAGGAAACAAAGTTCTACAAATTCTCCTATCATTTAATGAGATACAAAACACTAGAGAAAGTTCAGTCTGGGGTATTGTGAGTTTGAGGTTCCACTAAGACTTTTAAGTGACAGGTAAAGTATCTGAATTTCTGATTCTGGAGGTCAGAGAAGCAATCTGAAGTATAAATGTTAGACATTGACATATAAATTGTAACTGAGGTCCTGGGAATAGATGAAGACAGAAATATGGAAAGAAGAGAAAATGGTCTTAAGGACTCCAAGATTTAATGGCAGAAAGCAAGAGCCTTACGTTCTTATATACCCTCTAGCCACTGAATTATCCCTCCTTTCAAATATTAATCCCTCTCCTGTTCTCCAGGTTCGATTCCTTCTACTTCATTCAGGTCCTTTTACCAATTGTCTAGAGTTGGTTTCCAGTACTTTTATTTTCAGTCTCTCTCAAACAACAAAACTCTACCCCTGAATTTTTGTCATCCCCCTCTACCCACCCCCACCCCACTTCACAGTAAAGATTTCTAAAATGTAAAATGGTCTACTTTTATGAAATATTCAACTGTACTGGCCATTCAATTCTAAATACAATTATATGACTTTTCAGTTTACTACTCTATCAAATCTGCCCTTAACAAAGCAAAAATAAACCCATTATTACTAAATCAAATAACTACTTTCCAATTCTTATTTTATTTTCTGTTCCTCTGTCCAGCTTTTAAATGTTTATGTTCCCCAAAACTTACTCCTAGTTCTTTTTTTCTTCTCATTCTAAAGTATACATACATTTCCTTAGTGAGTTTACCCATTCCCTGGGGTAGACTTCCACCATGTGCTAATTAATTTCAAATCTATTTCATCTAGAGACCCCACTTCTCACATAACCCACTGTGTGCTGAGTAGTCCCCCTGATACTCCACGGGTTCTTCCGATTAAACACATTTAAAAAAAATCATTTTATGATCTCCCATTCCCTAAAATAACGAACATAACTACAAAATTCTGCTTTTCTCCTTAATTCTGTATCCTCTGGCACTGACAAAGCTGTTCAAGGCAGAAGCCTGTTAATCATCTTTGATTCCTCCTGTCAACCTTCCTTGATCATATCAATTCTAGACCTTATAGTAATCTTTTTTTCCCATTGCTTTTAGAGAGAGAAACATTGATGTGAGAGAAACATCCACTGTTTGCATCTCATGTGCACCCAGAACAGGAACTGCACACATCCAGACCAGGAACGAATGAAACAAGATGCAGGGTCAGATTCGGCCCTTGGGCCTGTGTTTGCCACCTGTGTACCAGACAATGTTCCAACCAACTGAGCTGCACCAGCCACAGCAACCCCTTATAGTAGTCTCTTAATTCATTCCATTCTCTTTATCCCATTTACACTTTCAGTGATCTATTTCCTTCCAGCATATGTTTAGTCAAAACATACGGATCAAATATAATTCTGTCATTACTTAAAACTTTTCATTGATTTCCCATTTGCCATTGTCCCTAAGGAGAAAAAAATCCACCGCCTTAAGAAAAATCAATTAAACCTTCTTCAGTCTCCTCTTCTCTTAGCACTGTGTATAACTCATGAGAACTACTTGCACAGAAGCAACGAGAGCTGATTTACTAGGAGCAGTCTTTCCATTCTCTGTAATGGCTTCCATATGGCTTCCATTCTCTATAATGCTTGTATCACCTAAACATCCTTTGACACTCAGGTTAAGCTTCCTCCTCAGGGAAAACTTTCCAAGGCTCCTCTTACTCCAGATTAGGTATCTACATCTGTCCTCCAGAGTACGTACAGCATGCTTTATTATTCTATTTACTCATGTACCTCCCTCAACTGTGCACTCAAGGAGGATGTAGACTGAGTATTCTTTCTCCTCTAACCTGAGTGCTTAGCACATCCCCTGGGGTTTAATTAATTAATTGCTATTAATCATTAACACCACACCTAAGCATATAACTTTTTAACTCTTCACTTCTACAAATACTTTTATCCTAATGTTTTACGTTCAACTCTACATACTGACAAATTCAAATACTTGGGATTATTTGCTTTGAGAGCAAAGATTTTATCTTTTGTAAAAAAATAAGACAGATTAATTTATAATACACCAAAGAATAGTCTAATTTCAGGAATTCCTTGGTGTGCATACAAGTCATAGTTCCCAAATTTTATTTAAAATTGAAAAGCAATTCTTCAGTTCTAGTAGTAAAGCAAACAAAGCATCATACTATCACCTTTAGAAAACTAAAGGGTAAACAGAGAAGAGACAAGGTAATACGAAGCAAAAACAACCTATTGAAGAAATCAATATTTGCCTTCACTAGTGTAGCTCACTTGGTTGGGTGTCATCTCACAAAGCTAAAAGTCGCCAGTTCCCTGGTCAGGGCACATGCCCAGGATGCAGGTTCTGTCCCTGACTGGGGCACAAATGGCAGGCAGCTGAATAACGCTTGTCACATCGATGTTTCTCTCCCTTTCTCCCTCTTTTCCTCTCTCTCTTAAAAATATTTTTTTAAAAAATTAATATTTAAGAGCAACAAAAAATATCTAAGATGTTATTATTTGATATTAAACTGCTTTGCCACTTTTTCTTTTGCTCTTCTTAGTACTTACTTATTACAGGACAAGATTAGTACATATTGCTCAATGTGTTCAAGTGGTATTCTGTCTTCTAATATGTTAATCTTACCTCCACCAAATGAGAACATGTTCACTTCTGTAGGCCTAAAGTGACAAGATTAGGTCTAGAAAGACACTCAACAGCTGTTCACTAAATGATTTAGTTTATAGATTTATACTGGCAAAATGAAAATATCTAAACCTTTTCAGTTGACATATAGCAACATGGATTTTTTAAAATATTTTTCTTTAAAAAACAAACAAAAAATCAAGAAAAAGATCTCCCCAAATGAAAAACTCCAGTCGCTATTTACCAATACTAATCTCGATTTATCAAATAGAATTTGCCAAGGAGTTTTAATGGGTCACTGAGATTTAAAACAATTCAATGGCAAGAACTGCAATGAGGTTTGGATGTATTTTGAAAATATCATACATCACTGTCAAAACCAGTCATAACTTCGTAGAACAGGCATGATTTGGGAGCCTTTTTAAGTTTAACCTTGTCAATCATGGATGCTTTTAAGTATCACTCCCCCACACACAGAGAGACACACACATACTCAGTTTTAAGAAAATTTTTAAATCCGAAGACGCAGCTCTAAATTACATCGTCGTCCCCACCCCTCCACCCGCACATAAAATTCCTATTCTAATAAGAAAGCTCTCAATTCGGAGTTCACTAGAAAAAAAAAAAAGTCCATACATATCTAATTCTTATCAGATTTTTCTTGGGAAAAAAAAAACAACTCAAGTATTTTGTTATTTGAAGGTGCCTTAACAGCAAACAATTAAATGTGTGAAGAAGGTTGTCGGAGTAACACTTGTCATTCACACCACTTATGGAAAGGCATTCCAAGACTTACAGAAACACTAATTAAAATTAACGAAAGCTTCTCACAGGAACTCAGAGAAGCATCTTTTGTCATTTGCTCTCTGAATCAGAGGTAAACCAAATCGCCTCCAAGCTCGCGAGTTTTCACTCTAAGGTCTAAATCCACTACACCTGGCACTGACAAACTGAACTCAGATGTTCAGCAAATAATTCATTAAGGAGGGTTCCCATTCCTTCAGTATAACACAGCTACTCAAAAGAAAGGGGGAGGGGGAGTGGACAGGGAAGACAGAATGAAATTTCAATCCAAGATCATTAGAAAAAGGGAAAGGGAAATGTATCTTTCCTCTTTACTAACAGACGAGTCTAGGTGCAACATCCTAATGGTAGCTGCTTGAAATGTCGCTCCACCAACCGTATCTTTAACTCAACATGAATGAAGACACTGAAAACGAGAGCAACGTAGAATGATGTTACCCACCTCTAGCCCCAAAGAAACACGAAAGACACTAACCCAGGACTCAGGTGGGCCTTCTCACCTGGGTCCAGCAGACGTCCACCGTCCTTACGTAAGCGCACTTTTCAGCAATAAGCCTTGCGATTGGTAGACTGGAAACGGAGGTTTCAGTTCTATTGGCTACGAGCGTGCAAGGAGGCGGGAGTTTGGGGCTGGCTGTGACAGGCCCGCTGCTGGAGAGCCCAGAGTTTCTATTGGGTCTCCGCGAAAAGCGCCAAGATGGCGGCAGTGGGATCCTGCGCCTCGGGCTCCGGGACTACTGGGTCTGTGGGGGCGGCAGCAGCCAGCAAAAACGTCACCAGTTTCCAGAGGAAGGGTCCTAGAGCCAGCGGTACCGACAGCGGCGGCTCTCGACTGGTGTCTATTGCAGGCACACGACCGTCGGTGCGGAACGGACAGCTGCTGGTATCAACCGGGCTCCCAGCCCTGGACCAGCTCTTAGGTCGGTTCAGCACTGAGATCTGGGCTCAACAGAGGGAAAACTTGGGGAGGGGACTTGCTGGGGGAGCTGCCCTGACCCCACATATCTCTGTGGCCCCTTAGTCCTCGGACCCGGAGAGGACAGCCTGGTCTGATAGAGATGGATGGGAGGAGTTGTTGCATGGAGACGTGTAAATGCTGTTAACTAAACCTGTTCTAGCGCTCCCCCCACTTTCTCCTCTGGTTCCTGCCCACCAGCCTTTTTCGAGATTACGACGGGATCCCGCGTGCTTTTTACCTTGGTCAAGGGGGATTATTAATGTTTGGAGACGGTTTGGCTTTCATCTCTAGAATCTCCTCCTGGTCTCCCGCTAACCCCGGGTAGTTCGTGGTTTGAGTTAACCCTGTAGAAGTTTGTATCATCGTGAGAGATGGGTTTCGTTATAGAATGCTGAAAAAAAGTAACCTCCCGTCTTTCACTGTCAGGCTACTTATCTACCGGTTCTGAATCTTTTTAACAAACCGAATTGGCTTTAAAAGAATGGATCTTAAAGGTTTAAGTGAATCCAAAGTAGCTACAGCCTGTTTTTGATAGAGCCATACCCCTATCCGCATCTGCGTTAAATACATATATATATATATATATGCTTTTGTTAGATTTTTTTCTCTATGTTCTTTGCTTCCAGTAGTTACATTCCAAACGATATGTTCCAAGTTCACATTTTAACGAGAAAGAGACGTACAGTTCTTAGGCTTTCCTGTATAATCCCTGGAATTTTTTATGACAAGCATGTTATGAATATGCTTGTTTTATAACTGTTCTATTGAAAGGATTGACCAGATTCGTTTGGGAGGACAGAGCTTCTATGTTAATAAAGATTGTACATTAGTTAATTCCTATCTGAGTGCTGCATCATTAAAAAATGGTCCGTTTGTATTTCATAACTTTGTAATAGTATGTGATGTGTTTCCATTAAATCTTGTACACTTTCGTAAAATATTAGAAATGCTATTGCCTGTCCTTGTACTTCACTTGACATTTTATCTCTGTAATTCCTGTGTCCCCACCCCGCCCCAAGGCTTAATGCAAAGGAAAGTGACAAGACAAGTAACCTGTGAGAAAGAAAGAATATGGTCTCTTGGCCTGTTACTTCATGTCCTTAACTGGATCCTGGTTATTTTTACAGAAATTTATGTATTTTTTACCTAATTGTGTCAGGTCTGCTGCCTTCCTAAATTACATGGTACTATGAATAAAAATGATTCGGGATATCTAGTTAGTAAATATTTATCTCACCTTTATTTTTCCCTTGTGAACCTTGGAAGCTGTTTTCAAGTGTTAAGTTCAAATACAGGATCACGCCCAAGTGTGATTTTATATATATAAAAATATACTATGGGTGATTATATATGTGTGGTTATATATTTTATGTATACATATGTGCATATGAATTCAACGGGGATATGTAATTTCACTCACTTGATCCTGAAACTCTCCAAACAAAAAGGTCACATTTCCCATGTTATACCTTCAGTTCCTTATTAGAATTATAAAATGTGTGTAGCACAGTTGTTGTTAGTAGATTTTCAGTAAGTTCTTGATTGAAAAAAAAATAATGTGAGGGAGAAAAAAACTGGACAAGAATTTACGAAATATGTAGGATGGAGCTCTAAAAACAGAGATTAAGTGATGTGAACATCACAAATAGTGACAGCCTGAGCTACTATGCAGGCTCCAGATTTAGTCGTCTGCCAATGTTGTAGCTCTTTCACATTTTTTAGAACTCCTTTCAAATGATTTTAAATGCTTACTGGACCTGAAACTAATGATTTAACTATAGTCCCTTAAAGCACCCACCAAAAAAGTAACCCAAAGCAACTTCCTCGTGTGTTTCTGCAGTGATATAAACTCGAACTGTGATTTCAAAAATTTCCAGATTTGCTGGGGGATGGGGACTCCACTATTTGACTGTGACAAGCTTTTTGCTAAAAATCAGTGTTCATTAAGATGATTAACATAAGTAGCTGTTTTTGGGTATTTTGGAATATTTTTACACGTATATAGTTAATTCTCAAAGTGCAAAGAAGTAGAAGTCATAATAGGAGTTACTACATTTGAAATAATATCTGCAGAAATATTTTAGTTGTTAACTTCTTAATGACACGTTTGTATTTTGATGTTCTATCTTGTATGGCCCTGTGGAGCAAACCGTTTACATTTGTTTTTCATTAAAACAGTATTTTGAAAGTGAAACATTTGGTTGCCAATATGTATGCATATAGCTATAAGCAAAACATTATGTTGTTACTCAAAAATGTTATTTGACTCAGATTGTGACAAGCCTAATATGACCATATTGTAAGAAAATGTAACACAAGTAGGATGTTACGATATTAGGGTGATGAAACTATACTGTGACATTGTGATTGTTGCCAAAATATGTATTAAGTGATTACTGTGTAACAAGTAAATACTGTATTGTCGCTGCTATTCAGTGCAGTGATATTTTACTACTACCACTGTGACATCATTGTCATTTTAAGCATAGCTGCAAAGTATGCTTAGAAGCTATCACACAGGCTAATTGAATGTTAGTCATTTAATGATATGTTCATATTCCCATAGTTTACTGCAAAAGCAAAGTGTTTTATAAATTTGAGAATTCTCTATACCCACGTGTTTTAAACATGATATAATCATATTAAATATTTTTGTTCTGGCAACTTAATTTTGTTAGATATTGATAGACATTTCCCAAGTGAACTATATTTAAATTTTTCGGGTTCTGAGATTTCTCAGTCTAGTTTCTGAACCCTGCTCTTCCAGGAAATTTATATTGTTATTTGATGATAGTATAGGTAAATAATCCATTGTTCTTCCAGGAATTTCCAAAGAGAGATTATAGTGGGTAAAATATTCTTTTGGAATTTCTTTTCCTGGCATATAAAGTGTAGTCCATTTTAGGGTCATGTCATCTAATCTGGGGGAATTGTCACCCAGCCTCATCCTTCAGAAAGGAACTTGAAGGAAAGATGACTTCAGGCTTGACTGGATTAATCTCTTTGCTGTTGAAAATTTACTACATTTTGGCAGTCAGATGAATGGCAGATAGGGCTTTGGGGTAAATAATATCCAGGAAGAGTATTCCAAAGAAGCTTGATGGTAGCTGCATTTTCAACACTGATGTCAAAAAATAAATACTGATGAGTTTGTGTCCTTTTCTGTATTTTACTCTAGAGGGTGGGAGAAGTGCACTGAGTTTGGACAATAGAGTAATCCTGGCTATAATATTTTAGGAACTGAAATCTGTAGCTTGCTCCTTTGTATTTTTATGTAGAATTGTTTCATGTGATTTAATTTACATAACCATTGTCACTGTTCATAGCATTTTCTGTTTTAATTCCTGTATTTGCCCAGCCAATAATTGTGATAATCTAGAGTTGTTGGGATGTTTATACCCCTAGAGAGAGAAGCCAAAGTAGATTTATTAATGAAATAACTGCAATTTAATTTGAGGTATGACGTTAAGTACTTAAGGATATTGCTGTAAACTAAAAAAAGGATAGGAAAGTGCTTTTTATATTGCATGTTCCCTAAAATGCCTTTCTATAATTTTAAGCAAAACTTAAACTTTTTCTCTTACAGAGAGTACTGGGAGGGACTTTGTGTAACTTGCCATTATCTTTCCTGTTTTCTTTTCCCTTTTATTTTTCTCTGACTTTGAAAAAGGAGATGCTCTTGTTGTAAATAAGGCATTACTTCTCAGCCTTCATATTCTAATATATGAATTTGACCTTATTTACCCCAAATTTATAGCTCAATTAGAGTTTTGTTTTAGGAAGTGTGGGGATTGAATATTTTTTCTTTAAAATAATATTGATAAGAGAAAATGCTGATTTAATTTTGTAACTTGACACAAAATTAAAAAATCTTTTTCCTCCTATTTTAAAAGCCATAAAATAGGAAGATATTGGCACTTAATTGCAAGATCTTAAATTTTCTTACAATGTTTTTAAATCATTAGATTTTTTTCTACTTTAAATACAAAAGACTGTCATTTTTAAATGTAAAACTTTGATGAAAATATTTTAAAATATCAAACTTGAAAAGTATCCTCAAGCTTTCAAACTTGTGTAATCTTATATTTGGATATAATATTCTACTGCCTGTATTTTTAGTAAGCTGGAAATTAATATACTTCTAACCAAGGCCTAGAAGTAAAACCAAGTGTTTATTTGGTTAATGACTTAGAAAGTGTCTTGATGATTTCTGTAAGATATGATTAAAGGGGAGAGGAAGTGGTAAAAGATCATTTTACTTCGTTGTATGTTTTATCATAAAGTAACATGATTGCTTATTTACCTTCTTATTTACCTGTTAAACATTTTAGTGGACTATGGGGGAAAAATATTTCTATTTTAATTGGGAACTATTACTGACAACTGTGTTGCTTTTGAAATTACATAAAATTATTAATGGGTTACTGGTTTTAAAGACACATGTATTAAAAGCTAGTTTGGGTTGAATATATTGTGTCAAAGTATCCTGTTGTGTTTGGTTAATTAAACTTACAAATGTTTGGTGGGGACATGACTACAAACTTACTCTAGTTTAAAATATAGATAGAACCTAAGCATATCAAGTAAGGTATATCCGAATACCTTGTACAGAGGTATTTGGGGGAAATGTGAGGTTTTGTCATGCTGAAATCCAATTTGGAAGACTAAAGATACTTTGCTGCTGTGTATGTATTAGTCATTTTACTTCATATACATAGAATAAAAGCTTCATTTAAGAATACTTGATAAGGTAGTCATCCTATTTCCCACGACCAACCTTCAAAATGACCAACCTTTACTAAAGCCAATTCTAATTTGAGCCTAGTGAATTTACATAATAGAAGGAAAAAAACCAAAATGGCCCTTTTGTAAGAGACATCCTGGTGGGATATTAATTTGGTTGATAAAAGTCACTGAACTGTCTCTATTTTTTTTTTGTTTTGAGTAATGTTGAACTTTACAAACATTAGAATTTTCATATACCTGATGAGATTTTCAACATCTGAGTGGTGTTTTCCGAATTACCAGGAACAGTAGATTGTATCATTCTTACAGAAAATTACCTCCTTAGCATAGTCTGATTTTTACTGTTAAGGTGAACATCTTTTATAAAGCAACAATATGCTTTCAGTGACTCGTGCTAATCAGAAAATAATTGCCAGAACGGTAAGGGTAGTGCCTACCGAGTACCCCCCTGGGCCACACACCTAAACTAGGATCAGTGCGTTCAACTGGGAAACTACTCCTGGGTCTGTTCCCATCATCCCACTATGAATAACATTCACAGAGTGTCTTTAATTCTCCAAGTATTCCTTTACACGAAGCCTCAAAAGTTTATATAAATCCCTAATTTGAGAAGAAGTGAATGTAGACCCAGTTTACATAAAGTTTAGATAAATCTAAATCCTTCCTATGAGAAATAGGTTAAGGAAAAAACTTTTTTATACTAGCTGCTTAAGACTAGACACTGCAGTATCTGTTTACACTTATATTTTGTATCCTTAAATATACACAAAACAGTGATTAGGTCGTTGAACTTTTATTCCTGCCTTTCAAGGAAAGTGGGGAAAGAAGGACTTGGAAAGTGTAATTTGAAATGTTCAAAATGGATTAAAAAGTTAGTAGTGGTCTACATGTGGTTTATATGTAGTACAGGCTGTACAGTTAAGCATTTAACCTAACCTTGTCCCAAAGAAAACCTTTTTGTTCTGATCCTTTATGGCTGTTATCATCATATATATTTCAGTTTATATTAAACTTTTAATTTGAAGAGCATTGGAAGTTATCCTATGCAAAGCTTTAACAGGTATAATGAAGGAACTTATCTAAGGATAAAATTAAAATGCTATACATTTAGTTCTATAACAAATACAATTAAACAAAAATATTTAAAAGTACAGGTTTATTTTTTTGTTTTCCTCTTTGTATCAATTAGTAATGTTCTGCCTATAGTTATAAAGTTGCCAAATGTTACATTGTATTCTATGTGACAATGGGTGTTACCAGATTTTAATTCTTCAAAAGCATAACATTTATGCTACTTACAAAGCAAAAAATAAACTATCAAAGGAACTTTTCATACTGTTTTTCTATAAAACATTTTCCACTACAAAACTTTTGGGGGGCCCTGACTGGTGTGGCTCAGTGGATTGGGTGCCAGCCTGTGAACCAGAGGGTTGTGTGTTCAATTCCCAGTCAGAGCACACACCTGGGTTGTGGTCCAGCTCCCCAGTATGGGGCGCAAGAGATAACCACACATTGATGTTTCTATTCCTCTCTCCCTTCCCCTCTCCCTAAAAATAAATAAAATCTAAAAAAGAAAACTTTGCGGGGGGGATTTATTAGCATTCTAATGTTTCTTTGATTAATTTTGTGCCTCCCGCCCCTGCAAAACCCCCAAACATTCTAATGACCTTGCTTTCAATTATCCAACAATATTGAGTCATTTCTTTTTCTTTTTCTTTCAATTTGTATTCTATTTATTATAACAGCCTTCGTGTATGAGTACATTTGAAGACTATTTAGACTTGTATGGATGAGACACATCTGTTCTGCCTGCAGACAATGCTTGGTGCGCTGGTGGGCTTTGACAGGACCCCTGTCCGGGTACTTCAGGGCTGGGGACCAGTGTGGTCTGCAACAGATGAATTCCTAACACAATCCTGACTCCTCAGGCATGAGCTTTCTTAGCAGTCCTTACCAGGTGTGTAGTGTGATCAGCCCATGTTGCCGATCAGGACGCAGAAGCATCAAGAGCTATATTAACTGCCCAAGACGGGAAGCTAGTGATTAGAACATGAGTTAGGTGTGGGTTACCCCAAAGCCCTTGTTTTTTATTTAAATTGAATTTATTAGGGTGACATTAATAAAATTATATAGGCTTCAGGTGTACAGTTCTATGACACATCATCTGTTTATGGTAGTGTGTGTTCACCACCCCAAGTCAGGTCTTCCATCACTGTTTGTCCCCCCTTCCCTCTTCTGCCTCTGCACCCCATAGTAGTGAGTACTTTTCTTAATTATACTTTAAGTATACTTCATATTTTTACTTTTAAGAGAACTTGTGTTTGTAACATTAATTACAAATAATACTTTACAAATGTTTTTAAAACAAAATAGTTGAACATTGTATCTTTAGTTCTAGTTTCCTAAAGTTTAATTTTACATTGATTTTTGATAAATCATTATTCAATTACATGTTCATGATATTTAAGAGAACATGTTCTAGTAATAATCAAACATTTATTTTTGTGATTGTGACTTTTTTGTTTGAAATGACAAAAGGTGTCTATTTTAAATTCTAAATATAGAACATGTCCAGACTTTGTGTATGTTATCCATAATGAAAAAAGAATCACTTTTAATTATCAGAGGTTTTTCTCTCCAAGGCTTACTAGATTTGAGGATAAATATTGAAGTGGAATTTCTATTATAATAACCTTTATTTTCTTTGCTGTACTTCTGTAGTAGTTAAGTTACTGTGCACATTTAGGTCTTGGCTATTGAGTTAATTTATTAAGTGCTAAATATAACACTAGAATGATTAACCACAGTTATGTTGAATGCTGCATGGTCCTATCACAGGAGAATGGAGGCTTGTACAGTATATTATGAAAGTAATTGTAATGTGCAGTGTGTAATTACATATAATATGTAATTATTTCATAATAGCACCTTAAGCAAAGTATTGCAAAGGTAATTAAAATGTTGTTTTCAACAGCAATTTTAAAGTTATTGGAAACCTGTCCTTTTTAAAGCTTAACTTTTATGCTAGAAGTAATGGGAAAATGTAGATTAATTAATTATTCTTGGTTTTGTTTTATTTTAGGTGGAGGTTTGGCTGTTGGAACAGTTCTTCTGATCGGTTCGTATAGCATACATACTTGCTCTTCCTGGTCATTTTTTTTGTTGTATATAATGATTTTGGGGAGGTTTCCTATTCTGAGAATAACTCTGAGAATTAAGGTAAAATAAAGAGGAATTGCCTTGTTTTAATTTAAATTAAACTTGAAATAAATTAGGCAAGTATATCTTATAATGCAGCTCTTACAATTTAAATTTTTTTTTCTTTTTTTTTTTGGTTACTTCCTTTCCTATACTGTACTTTACACCCCCTTGGATATTCTGTAACTACCTATTTGTATTACTTAACCCCCTCACCTCTCACCCAATCTCCCATAAACCCCTCCCATCTCTTTATTTTTAACCTTTGATATTTTAATTATGATGTGACTTAGGGTGGGCCTCTTTGCAACCATCTTGTTTGGGACTCTCTGTGCTTCCTATACTTGCATGTCTAGCTCCTTGACCAAATTGGGGAAGTTTTCTTTCATTATTTTTTCAAATAGATTTTCAATTTCTTGCTGTTTCTCTTCTTCTGACATCCCTATGAAGTGAATGTTGGATTGCCTAAAATTGCCCCATGGGCTGTATATACTATCCTTGTTTTTTCAGATTATCTTTTCTTCTTGTTGTTCTGATAGGTTGGAACCATGGGCTGGGGGGGGTTAGGTGTGGAGCTGGGACTCCTCGCTCCTGAGAAATCCCTCCTGAATTTTTATCCACCACATGTGGGTGAGGGACCAGCCCATTCCGTGTCTGTGCCCCTCCTACCAGTGTGGATGGAAGTGGTTTCTTTACTTCCATAATTGTCAGACTTCCATTCAACTTGATTTCTGTCAGTTGTGAGCAATGGTTTTTCTATATTTTGGTTGTGATTTTGTTGTGGTCGTGCAACGGGGTGAGCCATGTCTGCCTATACCACCATGTTGACTAGAATTCCCCCTATACTGTACTTTACATCTCCATGGCTGTTCTGTAACTACCTATTTGTACTTCTTAATCCCCTCACCTCTTTATCCATTCCCCCACACCCCTCTCCCATCTGGTAACCATCAATACACACTCTGTATTCAAGATTCTGTCTCTGTTCTTCTTGTTTGCCTAGTTTGTTTTTTTAGACTCAATTGTTGAATAATATGTACTTTTTGCCATTTTATTTAAAGTTCATAATTTTGATCTTCTACTTTTTCTTAATAAGTCCCTTTAAACATTTCATATAATAATGGTTTGGTGATGATGAAATCCTTAGTTTTTTCTTGTCTGAGAAGCTCTTTATCTGCCCTTTGATTCTAAATATAGCTTTGCTGGGTAGAACAATCTTGACTATAACTTCCTGCTTTTCATGACTGAATATTTCTTACCAATCACAGGGCATTTGTCTTCCATTTTTTAAAAGAAGACTAAAACTAATGCCAATTGGTATTTTGGAGAATTTGAAGTGACTAATTTGAGAAGTTAATTTGCTACCATTTTATATATCTCAGATTTTTATCTTTTTATTGAAAGAAAAGTAATAGACTGATAAATCATATTTTTGTTCACCTTTAAAGGTACAATGGTCTTATTTAAACATACAGTCATAACCCTATTTGTCTTATTTTTTTAGTTTAGATTAGAGAATCTTGGTATTGAAATAACCTTGGCAGTTACATAATCAAAGCTTCCAACTAGCTACCACTTTTCCATAATTAATGTTTAATCCATCTACCTGAAACAGATTTTTTTTGTTCTTAGTTTTGCGCTATGATATAATACAGAATTAATTTATCTACTCCTTCACTTGACACTCTTTTTTTTATTCTTAGGCATGACACTCTTAACATACTTGAAAATAACTATTTTATTACCTCAAATCTTCTAAATTTCTAAACATAGATTTGCTTGAGTGACACATGTTAAATTGTGTGAGATATTATTAAATTGCTTTCTGAAAAGGTCATACCGCCTTATACTTCAATCAGCAGTTATGAAAATACCAGTTAACCCTAACATTGACTATATATATAGTCATGTGTGAGAGATACATTGATTAGCTGCCTCTTGTACACCCCTAACTGGGGACCCAGCCTGCAGCCCAGGCATGTGCCCTAACTGGGAATCAAACTGGCAACCCCTTGGTTCGTAGGCTGGAACTCAATCCACTGAGCAACACCAGCCAGGGGATAGATCTGTTTATTATTATTACATTTTATCTTTGGTTGTAGCTAACACAAGGAAATGCCATTGATTTTTGTATATTGATCTGTAACAGCAACTTTTGTATAGTTCGTAGAGTCACTTGAATTTTCTAAGTATGCCATCTTCTGCACATAGTAACAAAGTTATTTCATAACAGATTTTGGTGCCTTGGAAGTGAGTGCTTCCATAACAAATACCTTAAAATATGGGGGTGGTTTTGGAACCAGGCAGTGGGCAAAGCCTAGAAGGATTATGAGGAGCATATTAGAGAAAGTCTAAATTGCTATAAACAGACTTTTTTTAAAGATTTTATATACTTATTTTTAGAGAGGGAAGGGAAGGAGAAAGAGAGAGAGAGAAAAACATCAATGTGCGGTTGCTGGGAGTCATGGCCTGCAACCCAGGCATGTACCCTGACTGGGAATCAAACCTGTGACACTTCGATTCGCAGCCCGCGCTCAATCCACTGAGCTACGCCAGCCAGGGCACTATAAACAGACTTTTAATAGAAATTTGTACTTTAAGGATGCTGCCAATGAAGGCAAAAGGAAGTGAGGTCCATGTTACTAAAAGCTGGAGGAAGGCAGATCCTTGTGTTAGGGCAGAAAGCCTGGTAACTTTGTTGTCTACAGTTATGTGGAAACGGAGCACTTGCCTAATGAACTTAGTGATCTGGCTAAGGAGAGTTCTTCTGTAATAAGTAAGCAATGAGGAAAAAACTCAAGCATAACTAAAGCACAGTAACAGATTATTTAAAAAATGTATTCTTGATGAAATGTCAATTCACCAAAACACTATGCTTGGTATTCAATAACTATGTGTTAAATTAGTGATTAAATAAAAGAATATAAGTTATAAAGCAAAGACCTTGCCTTTAAAGTCTTTATTTAGAGCTATTTCTTTGAATCTTTTCAGTATTATGTATGCTCTACTATGAACTTCAACCTGTATAAGATTTTTAAACATGTGCATAACTTGGGTAAATTTAGCTTTTTTATCTATTAGCTTGTTTTCTTTATAAAACCTTAATGCAAACTTTATAAGCATTTTTACATTTCTTTGAAAGATTAGATTAGCAGATGGAGTCTTATCTATTGGGTTCTCTGCTTTTCTTCATTCCCAAGTCAATACAGCTTGTACAGTGGATGAAATATGCCTTAAGAAATGAATAGTTTTCCCTGGCTAGTATGGCTCAGTTGGTTGGAGCGTTGTCCTGTAAACTGAAAGGTCACGGGTTTGATTCCCAGTCAGGGCACATGCCTAGGTTGTGGGTTCAGTCGGGAACTGATTGATGTTTCCCTCCCTCTGTATCTCCTCCCTTTCTCACTCTCTAAAATCAATAAGTATGTCCTTGGGTGAGAATAAAAAAAAGAAATTAAAAATTCTAAATATAAACTAAATAAGGAGATTTAATATCAGTGGTTAGGAGCATGAGGCATGACTATATTGCTTATCACTCAGATTTTTTTTAATTCCAGAAGAGAAAATTAAAACATGAAGGTGATTTGCATTAATAAATTTTCACTATAGATTTTCTATTTTACCCATTTTCTCTTGAAATACATTACTTATTAACAAGACAGTTCTGCACACATGTAAGTGTGTACATGCTCATGAGTTTGGGATTGTAGTGTATTTACACTGCTATAGACATTAGAGATAGTGAGCACTGCCTGAAAACCCCAGGTAGATCTACTGTAGACTTTCTGAATACAACAGAATAAATTAATATGATACATAAAAAGCCATTTGCTGAGGCGTAAATTGAAGCACTAAGGGACACCTACATTTACTTTGAAAATTGAAGGTAGACTTTTTAAAAACATATTTTATTCTTTAGTATTAAAATAGGCTTTGAGACTTTTGTTTAATTTAAATTGTTTTCTAGCTCTGGCTGGTGTAGCTCAGTGGATTGAGCACGGGCTGCGAACCGAAGTGTCACAGGTTCGATTCCCAGTCAGGGTACATGCCTGGGTTTCAGGCCATGACCCCAGCAACCACACATTGATGTTTCTCTCTCTCTCTCTCTCTCTCTCTCTCTCTCTCTCGCTCTCTCTCTCCCTTCCCTCTCTAAAAATAAATAAATAAAAATCTTAAAAAAAAGAATGTTAATTTGAATGAAAATAATTTTTAAAAAATTGTTTTCTGACACTTGGGTACTTGGGTAAATGTAGGACACTGAAAAGCGTCAAAAGTGAAGGAATGGCATAGAGTTTATACAGTTATTTGTTTTTTTAAAAAAAAGATCTTAATCTGTTTGCAGGGATATTGAGCATCAAAAAGCTTTAGAATTTGTCAACAATTAAAATACAAGTTATGTGACATTTAAGAATGCGTTATTTTTAAATTAATCTCCTACATTAATTATAATTTTAGTTCTAGAAGATAAAGTATGATAGTAAACAATTAATTAGAATTAAATTGTACTTTTATATTACTTACCTATTGCTGTATAACAGTATTACCACAAACTTAGTAGCTTAAAAACACGTTTATTATCTGACGACTCCTACATGTCAGGAGTCCAGGCATAGCTAGCTGGGTCCTCTGCAAGCCAGCTGTCAAGGTGTCCGCTAGGGCTGGGTTCTCATCTGAAGGCTCTGCAGCGGAGGATCTGCTTCAGAGCTCATGTGCTGTTGTCTGCAATTCGGGTCCTTGCTGGTTGTCAGCAGGAGGCTGTACTGCGAGGACGGGTCACAGAATGGTGTGAACCTGTTAGGTTATTTCTTTGGAACCTGTAAGGGAGAGTGCCTCCCAGCAAGGCAGATGTTACAGTTTTATGTAGCAAAAATGACATCCCTGTCATTTTTTTTCTTTCAGAAAAACAATATTTTTAATGGTTGTACCAAAATATTGGAATCATACAAGTTCAGAGATTATTTGTTTCTCTTTTTTTGCAGTTTCTTTTTTTTAATTTTATTTTAATCATTGTTCAAGTACAGTTTTCTGTCCTTTGCTCCCATTCCAGCCCATGCACCCATCCCTCCCCACCACCCTCCCATTTCCCCCCCCCTAGTTTTTGTCCATGTGTCCTTTATATTTGTTCCTGTAAACCCTTCTCATTCTCCCTTGAAATTCCCTCCCCTCTCCCCTCTGGTCACTGTCAGCCTGTCCTCTATTTCAGTGTCTTTGACTATATTTTGCTTGTTTCCTTGTTTTGTTGTTTAGGTTCCTGTTAAAGGTGAGATCATATGTGATTTGTCTTTTACTGCCTGGCTTATTTCGCTTAGCATAATGCTTTCCAGCTCCATCCATGCTGTTGCAAAGGGTAGGAGCTCCTTCTTTCTTTCTGCTGCATAGAATTCCATTGTGTAAATGTACCATAGTTTTCTGATCCATTCATTTACTGTTGGGCACCTAGGTTGCTTCCAGCATTAGCTATTGTAAATTGTGCTGCTATGAACATTGGGGTGCAAAGGTTCTTTTGGATTGGTGTTTCAGGGTTCTTAGGATATAGTGGTGGTTCTTAGGATATAGCAGTGGAATTACTGGGTCAAAAGGCAGATCCACTTTTAGTTTTCTGGGGAAGTCCAATACTGTTTTCCTTAGTGGTTGTACCAGTCTGTAGTCCCACCAACAGTGCACTAGGGTTCCCTTTTCTCCACAACCTCTCCAACACTTGTTTGTGACATCCCTGTCATTTTTAACATGCCCTGTTCTTTTGGTTAGGAGCCAGTCACAGGTTCCACCCACACTCAAGGACAGAAAATATGCGAAGGCATGAATACCAGGAACTTGTTAAAAGGCTGGAATAAGATAAACTTGTATCAGTGCAGTTCTTTAGTAAAACCACTGACTTTTTGTTCTGAAGTATTTAAGCATTTACAATGTGCTTAACACTGTTAGGTAGTATAAATTTTGGTTTTACCTATTGTGAACTTGAACTGGATGTTGACTGCACATGGAATAACTATGAACAGTACATACATAATGCACAGGTTATTTAGGCAGCTATAAGGTATGGACAAGGCTTAAGTTCTCCCTTACATTCCTTTGCTTCAGTCTATTTTTGACTGCAGCCAGATGAACTTTGTGATATGAAAATCGGACCATGATATATACTTGCTTAAAACCTTCCTGTGCTCTCTGCTGATCTTAAGGTGAGGCCCAAGCTCCTTAGCTTAGACTGTAAGGGCTTTAATGATCTGCCACTGCTGATTCACTTTAGCCTTATCTCTTCTCATCCTCTCACCTCTTCCCTCAAGCTTTCTGTTTATCACCCTAAGTCTTTAATTCCAACCAAGCCCCAACCTCTTACCTCTCTTCAGGAGGCCTTTGCTTCAAGATCTTTCTTGCTGCATCATTTTTTCCTCTTTTTCTAACTCTAAATCATCCTTTTGGTCTCCATTTATTCAGATATGTCTTTCAGAAAGTCTTCCTTAACTGTTGCTTTTCTTCTCCTCACCCTTATTTAGTATTCCTTCTGTAGACTTCTATAGTATTCTTTTTTATTTAAGGTTTTATTTATTTGTATTTAGAGAGAGGGAAGGGAGGGAGAAAGAGAGGGACAGAAACATCAGTGTGTGGTTGCACCTCACAAGTCCCCTACTGGGGACCTGGCCCACAACCCAGGTATGTGCCCTGACTGGGAATCGAACTGGTGACCCTTTGATTCTCAGGCCAGCACTCAACCCACTGAGCCACACCAGCCAGGGCTGGAAACTATTTATATTGGTAAGATAGAGGTAGTCATGGAGTATTTTAAGCATAAAGACATATTATGAAGGCTATACTGCAGGAATAAAGTAAAAACTTGAAATGATGGAAATACCCATTGTCCTAATCTAAACATGAGATGATGTTTGCTACTACACTTTTAAAACTTTAATCACAAATATAATACCATATTTTGATGGGATAACAACACTGCCTAACTTTTCTATTTCTGCATTTCATTATATACTTTATACTGTAATTGTTTTGCTGTATTTACACTACTCTGATATGAAATGCCATTTCCCTACACTTTTGATTGATTTCAAGATTGATTTCTACTTCTCAGCCACATAAATGTGTGGGAGATAGAGAGACAGGCGGTAGAATGATCCCCAGATTTTGGGGCTCAGAAAGTTTGGAGTTAATACCATTAGGTAAGTCAGGAAAGGAGGAGAATGATGGATACTGAGGTAAAGTAATGAGTTTAGTTCAGACTAATGAATTTTTTTTCCAAGTAGTTCTACCTAGTAGAAATTTAAATATTTGGATAATAAATTTAGGCTAGAGAAAAATATTTGGGATTTCTCACATTATTTCACTAATGTCTTTTTTAACATATTTTTGGATGGAGTTATATGCATGTATTAGAATGCCCAGGTTTATGAGACCCTTGAGGCTCCATCAGTGGAACATTAGTGGATCTCTTAATTCCCTGACATTACATGCAAATTTGTGTATGACTGTGTATATTTTTAGAATAGCATATATAATTTGCATCAGATTCTTGGAGTGGTCTGGGACTCCAAAAGAGTCTAAGAACAACTAGAGTTAAGAGAAAAGCAAGTCAAAAATCATGACATTATTTAAGAGATAGATAAGGGAAAAATAAGCCCATGAAAGAGGTTAAGGCCATAGCCTCTGGACTCAGATGCCCAGATTTAGATCATGCTTCTGCTGTTTCCTAGCTGGGTCACCTTAAACAAGCTGCTGACATTCTCTGCGCCTCAGTTTCTTCACCTGTAAGATAGAGATTAATAACATTGACCTTCTAAGGTTATTATGAGGATTAAATGAGCTAATGGATGAGAAGTGCAATGCACTGTTTAACATAGTCCATGGTCAATAAGATTAGTTACTTACTATTTTTAGTAGGATATTGAGTTCCTTGGGACTGAGGACTAGCCCAAAGTGAGAAAAAGAAGACAAAGCTTTAAGTTCCCCCTTTCCCACAATTGGAGTTAGGTGCCTCTCGCAGGCCCACTGAGCTAGCACAGCTGCTTCCTCATGATTCCACCACCATCACTGCCTGACCAGGCAATACAGCAAGGATTGGAAAGAGCAGGAACACAGCATTCGTAGTAAAAAGTGACCCCTCACTCAGGCAAATAAGAGGGTACAACTCCAAGAACATCAGTCATAGATGTTGAGGATGCTTGCAAAATGCAGAGACTGGCATTTTCATTTCCCAGTGGTTTGCTTACTGAACTTCTGAACCTGCAAGCCTATTAGTGAGCAGTACCTGTTATGTTCCCCAAGTCTGATGTAGAAAGGGGAAAAAGGCCTGCTTGAAAACATTGTGTAAACATCTGAAATAATGATAGTGATAACTAACATCTCCAGAGAAGAAATTGAATATGAATAGGCCAGCCCCTCAAAACCCCAGATTCTGCACCTTTGAATGGTGTTTTAGTGGCAGATGTGACCAGAATGAAACAGAGCACTACCCACGAGAACCACACGTATCAGCTGCCTGGAAACCACCATAACTCCACAGGCTACAATCAGCAGGTTTGACTAGACCATATCAGAGTGAGGCTGTGGGCATCTCTCTGCCTACACCAGAGAGCTAATTATGTAAGTTGATTTCTGCTGCCTTCCCCCTTCCCTGCTTTCCCAGTCACATAACTAGGACTTAGAGACACAGCGTTGGGGAAGAGGTACTTTAGAACTTTTTCCCCCCTAGAACCCCTCTGCCACATTAAGACCTTCAGAGCCACACGCTTAGTGTGCACTTAAGGAGGAGGAGGAAAAGCTTCACATTAAATGTTCAAGTTGTGCATTTGACTGTTCAGAGTTTTGATCATTGGAACCGGTGGTGTGAAAATCAAGGAATCAGCTGTAGATGTCATTAAGAAATGAGAAAAGGAAGATTTTCACAGCATTGTGGAAACTAATGACTAAAAAAAAAGAAATAAAACTACTGCATATTTTTGTACTAAAGAATTGAGTGCTGTATATAAACTGTTTACACATATAGAATAAAGATTGGCTAAAGAAACAGCAAAACTGAGAGCAAGAAGTGTCTTAATAGGGGATGTGGGTGGAGACAGAACATCCACACTTAATAACTACATTAAGCAATTGAAGTACAATGAAGATTTAAAAGTGTCCGAGAAATTGGATAATTAGGAAGTCATTGTTGACCTGGAGAGCAGTCTCAGTGGAATGATAGGAGCAGCTCATTTGGACCCTGAAATAAGAAAGTGACGATACTCCTGTTCTTTCTATCCTCTGGGCTTCATCCTGCCCTTTGGGGCCTAATGAGCAAGTGTAATTCCATTTCCAAATGACAGCCTATCAAATATGTGAGGACAGCTCCCTTGCATCCCTTGGGTCTTTTTTCCTTCAAGCTAAATACCTCATTTCTCATGCTCTTAGGTCCCTTTGCTACCCTGGCCACACCATTCTGAAGATACTTCAGTTTGTGTAAATACCCAAAGAAGTCTATTACTGCCAGGCTAGTCGACTACCAGAGTACATGAGGACAATCATCTCTCTCAGCCTAGGAATTAGACTGTTAATTCTGGCCAGACTACATGTGCTTTTTGGCAGTTCTGTCACATCATTATCATTTTTGCTTGCCCAGTGTTATGGGGATTCACCAAATAGATTAATTAAATGCTTATTTTACAACCTCAAAATCTGTTTCACAAAATTGGTGATTTTTAGCTTGACAATCCCTAAATTGGTGATATTTCTCCTATTATTTTTTGTGCCTCATATAGGAGTCTTTGAAAAATAGAGAGTTGATAACTATCATAGTGTGTGTGCCTGTGTTAGGGTGTGCTTTCGGCAAACTACAGTAGATCTGGCTGACTTGCAAGACAAAGATGGATTTTTGTTTGTTGTTCTTTTCCTTAACTAATTCTACAAATATTTACTCGATGGTATACTATGTGCCCAGTACTAGGGTTTTACCAGTAAGAAGCATTCTCTGCCATGAGATCTTGTAGCTTGGTAGGAAAGGTTCACTCCTGCGTATTAAATGCTACTATAGGAGTTAACCTGATGCTTCACATCGTTGTGGTCATCTTACCCAGCCTTGGGAAAAGCTTCTCCAAAAAATGGGGCCACCTGTTCTGGGTCGGGGAGGATTTAAGGGAATGAGCTAACCAAAAGGTGAAGTAATGTAGGCAACAGTCCAAGGTTAAGATGCAGTGTGACGACTAGACTAGAGGTAGTAACGTAAGCTATGAGTGTGTATGAGATCAGTAGGGACTGTATGTAGGTAAGAAAAGAGTCAAAACCCTCTTCATTTTAGAGATAGATAAAAGAGGAGTTCTGTCATTTAGTTTAATTGTTTATTGTCACTCTTCACTAATGATAAATCACCCAGTGTTTTTTTTTTTTTATTGTCTACTAGTAAGTTTCACTACTATATGCAATATTTGTCTAATATACTTAGGTCATTTTCTTACTGAATATTATAATATGTCCTTAGTTTTCAAGTAATTACCTTACTCTTATAATTATAATAGTTTTGGTTTATTTCTTTACTAAAAACTTGTTAAACGATAATCATGTACATTTTAAAGGGAAAATGTGACTGTTACACCACTTTAAAAAAATATATTTTTACGCACATTGAACTCTGCTCTTGGGCCATAACCATGCAGAGCCTGTAGACCAGGTTAAAGGATTTAGTTCTTTCTCCCTAGAGCAGTGAGAAACCACTGAAAGGTGTTAAATAGGGAAGTGGAATGATGCTCGGGTTTGTATTTTTAAGGTTACTACTATACTATATTGAAGGAAGATTACAGTGGATGCAAAGAAATGAGTTAGAGGCCATTACAGTTTTCTAGCAAGAATTGTTGGTAGCAACATGTTGTTGGTACGGAGGGAAATGATTAAATTCCAGAAATACTTCGAAAAGATATTTAACAGGACTTTACAGATGAGCCAAGGAGTGGGTTGGTGAGAGAGAGAAATGAGGTTTCAAGAATAAATCCTAATTTTCTAAAAACTGAAAGAGGATCACATTTGGTGGAAGGAAATAATGTCACTGAGTTTAATTTGGATATGTGGAATTTGAGGCACCTTTGTACTTCTATATTTAATAATAACAAAAGCCTAAGTGAATTATGGTACATATATGTACTGGAATATTGTGCAGACCTATACATGATAGTTATAAGACTGTGAACATGTGAGATTAAGTAAAAAAAGTAGAATTCAAAAGACATCCACAGAAAAAGTACTGGAAGGAATTATAACAAATTTTAGCAATCATTTTATGAGGGTGTAGATGATTGGTGAATTTTTTAAAAAATTCACATTTTTCAAATCAAGGAAGACATAAACAAATGGAAACATATACCGTGTTCATGGATTGGAAGAATTAATATCATCAGAAGGTCCATACTACCCAAAGCAATTTACACATTCAATGCAATTCCTATTAAAGTACCAATGGCTTATTTCACAGACATAGAACAAACACTTCAAAAATTTATATGGAATTATAAACGACCCCAAATAGCTGCTGCAATTTTGAGAAAGAAGAGTAAAGTAGGAGGGATCACAATACCCGACACCAAACTATACTACAAGGCCACTGTAATCAAAACAGCCTGGTACTGGCATAAAAACAGGCATATGGACCAATGGAACAGAACAGAGAGCCCAGGAATAACCCCAGGTCTCTATGGTCAATTAATATTTGACAAAGGAGGCAGCAACATTAAATGGAATAAAAATAGCCTCTTCAACAAATGGTGTTGGGAGAACTGGACAGCCACGTGCAAAAAAATGACACTTGAGCACCAACTTACACCATATACAAAAATAAATTCAAGGTGGATAAAAGACTTAAATATAAAACGTGACACCATTAAGGTCCTAGAGGAGAACGTAGGTAGGAAAATCTCAGATATTTCATGAAGAAACTTTTTTACTGACGAGTCCCCTAGAGCAAGGGACATAAAGGAAAGAATAAACAAATGGGACCTCATCAAAATTAAAAGCTTCTGCACAGCTAAAGAAAACAGTATCAAAATTAAAAGAGAACCAACTGTATGGGAAAACATATTTGCCAATGACACCTCAGACAAGGGTTTAATCTCCAAAATATATAAAGAACTTACATGACTGCACTCTAAGAAGACAAGGAACCCAATTAAAAAGTGGGCAAAGGACTTGAACAGACACTTCTTCAAGGAAGACATACAGAAAATCCAAAGACACATGAAATGATGTTCAATATCGCTAGCTATCAGACAGATGCAAATTAAAACCACAATGAGATGCCACTTCACACCAGTCAGAATGGTCATCATAAACAAAGCAACAAACAACAAGTGTTGGAGAGGTTGTGGAGAAAAGGGGACCCTAGTACACTGCTGGTGGGACTGCAGACTGGTACAACCACTATGGAAAACAGTATGGAACTTCCTCAGGAAACTAAAAATGGATCTGCCTTTTGACCCAGCAATTCCACTGCTGGGACTCTATCCTAAGAACACTAAAACACCAATACAAAAGAACCTTTGCACCCCAATGTTCATAGCAGCACAATTTACAATAGCTAGATGCTGGAAGCAACCTAGATGCCCATCAGTAAATGAATGGATCAGAAAACTATGGTACATTTACACAATGGAATTCTATGCAGCAGAAAGAAAGAAGGAGCTCCTACCCTTTGCAACAGCATGGATGGAGCTGGAAAACATTATGCTTAGCGAAATGAGCCAGTCAGTGAAAGACAAATCACATATGATCTCACCTTTAACAGGAACCTAAATAACAAAACAAAGAAACAAGCAAAATGTAACCAAAATCACTGAAATAGAGGACAGGCTGACGGTGACCGGAGGGGAGAGAAGAGGGAATTTAAGGGGACAGTGGGAAGGGTTCACAGGAACAAACTTAAAGGACACATGGTCATAAGCTAAGGGGAGGGTGGGTGGGGGGACTGGATTGGGAGTAAAAAGGAGAAAACTGTACATGAACAATGATTAAAATAAAAAAAAGAAAAAAAATTCACGTTTTTCTTGTGAAAATACCAACCTTAGAAATGAAAAATTTTAATATCAGATATGTTACATCACTGATTTATAATGACTTTGGTTTATATGATTGTTTCTGTGAACTGATTTAAAGGTAACTTTAAGATAAAGTTAATTCTTTTTTTAAACATGACTTTCTATTTTGTTCTAACATAGAATACAAACAAATTCTTGCTTACATAAAATGAGCATTTTGTTCCAGTGTGATAGCTCCATTAATGAATGGGCAGTGCTTGTCACCTTGTCACCACGTTTGTGTCTAGTGTCTCCACCTGTCAGCTGTCAGCAGCACACAGACACAGTGAAAGCATTTTTCTTTTCCTCTGACCCCCCCAAAAAAACTCATGAAATGCTCCTAAATCCACATGAAGCCCATTTTGTGTCTTTTAGTTTTGTAAATATTAATTTACACTTGTGATGAGGATAGTAGTGAAGAGCTAACTGTATTCTTTAACATATGAAATTAAACTTCATATAAACTATATTTTTGATCATGGATCAGCTCTAATACATTGTGTTGAGAAGATTTATAAACAAGTTACCACCTGGTATTTTAGTCATAACTTAAGAAACCAACTTTATTTACTGAATTATAATTGACATACAATAAAATGGATTCATTTTAAGTGTATATTTTAATGAGTTTTTGCACATTTGTATACTCACAGAACCACCATAGTTAGGAACAAACTGATGGGAACCAGAGGGGAGGAGGAAGAAGGGGATAAAGGGGAGGAAAGCGGGAGGGGTTTTCAGGAACATGCATAAAGGACACATGGACAAAACCAAAGGGTAGGATCGAGGGTGGGAGGTGAGGATGGCTGGGGTTGTGGGGATGGTGGGAGGGGGGGAATGGAGACGACTGTACTCGAACAACAATAAAAAAATTAATAAAAAAGAAATAAGTATAGAGCTCATTTATGCACATATTTTGTTCAAGTTATCTAAAATATTTCATGTTCTTGGAATCAACTGTAAATAGAATTTTTAAACTTTCAATTTCTACTATTTTTTACTAGTGTTTAGAAGTACAGTAGGTTTTTATATTTTGACTTTCCATGCTGCAAAGAGATAGACTTGACTTACTAGTCCTACAAGTTTTTTTGGTATATTCCTAAAGATGTCCTACATAAGTGATAGTGTCTGCATGTGAAAACTGATTTACTCCATATTTTCCAACCTGTATGCCTTTCATTTCTTTTTCATAGTTTATTACATGGCTCAGAACTTCTGAAAAGTATTGATTAGAAGTGTTGAGAGTGTATATCCTTTCATTGTTCCCAATCTCAGGAAAAAAGCATTCCATTTTACCATTCTATTTTCTGTAAGTTTATATTATGTTTAATGTATTACTGGTTTTTATTTTTTGATATTTCAAGGATCCTTTTCATATGTGTTTATGAGGCACATTAGTCTGTAGCTTTCTTTTCCTGTGATGTCTTGGACTAGTTTTGGTATCCAGGTTTCATGGCATTATAAAATGAGTTCTGAAGTTTCTCTCCATCCTTTTTTTCTGAAGAGTATTTGTAGAGTTGATATAATTTCTTCCTTAAACGGTCTGTAGTTTTTTAAAGTCTTTGTCTAGCTTAGGCATCAGAATAATAGTAGACATATGAAGTGAGTTAAGAATAGTTTCTCTCTCTTTTTAGTTTGTTTAGGGTTAGTATATCTAACATAAATATTTGATTGAGTTTAGTAGTGAAGCTTTCTGTGCCTGAAGTTTCTGTGCATGGGTGGAGGTGGTAGTTTTTATTATGAATTTAATTTTGGTTTCCTATTTCTTTTGTCATACTTATCTGTATCCTTCAAGGAATTTTTTCACTTCTCCTAGTTGTAAAATTTTTTGACATAAATTCATGATACTTATATTGATGCTTTCAATGTTCGTAAGATCTTTGGTGAAATCTATTTCATTCTCAGTTCTGATAATTTGTGTTTCTTCTCTTTTTTCACTTGATCAGCCTAGGTGGAGACTAATCAGTAAGGTTTACCGATCTTTTCATCAACCAGCTCTTAGTGTCACATTCCTCTCTTTCTGAACTCTCTCTGTTTGGTCCAGGTTTTCATTAGTTGATTTTTTTTTATTTATTATTTCTTTGCATTTTCTTTGTTTTAATTTTTAAGACCTTACCATTTACCTTATTAAAATGAAACTTAGTTCATTGATTTGATCTATTTTATTTTCTAATTAAGAGTTTAAAGCTATACATCTTCTATGGTCAGCTCTAGCATTTCTCAAAACTTTTTAGGTATTGTATTTTTATAACCATTTAGTTCAAAATATTGTCTAATTTTCTTTTTTATTGCTTTTTGATCTATAGTTACTTAGAAATGTGTACTTAGATTTTAAGATATTTGGAGTTTTCTATATATCTTTTTATTACTGAATTCTAATTGTATTCCATCATAATTTGAAAACATACTCTAAGAGTTTAATGTTTTGAGCTGCATTGAGACTTGTTTATTGGATTAACATATGGTTTATGGTACAAATTCTAGATGCATTTACAAAAAAGAATTTTTTTCTCTGGAACTGTGTGATGTAATCAGATTAAGGTGGTTGATGAGGTTGTTCATATTTTCTATTTTCATAATGATTTTTCTCTGTAGTTCTTCTGTCAAATACTAAGATATGTATGATGAAATCTCCAAATATAATTTATTTCTATCTTTTCTTACTTCTGTCAGTTTTTCTTTAAGCAGTTGTCTTTTTTAGATATTTCAAAGAAAAAAATAATTTATCTGCTTATATGCATTTATGTGTATAAATACACACATGCATAATCACAGTGTTTTATAATTTCCCATATATTTATCATTATTTGCTCTTTTTTTCCTTCCTATAAATACAAATTACCATGTTGTGTCACTTTCTTTCAGCTTTTAATGATCTGTTGTACAAGTCTGCTGTTGATAATTGCCTCAGTTTTCACCTCAGTTTTTGAATATGTTTTGTGAACTTAAAACTTTTGGTTCAGTTGTGTTTGTTTTAAAGCTCTTTGAATATATAACTACCATTTCTTATGGCCTTCATTGTTTGGGGTGAGAAATCAGTGTTAATCATATTGCTGTACCCGCCCTGTATGCCACGTCATTTTCCCTTGCTGCTTTCAAGGTTTACCCTCTGTCCTTGGGATTCAGCAAATACGATGTTTATATTTGACATTCTTTGCATTTACCCTAGTAGAAGTCTCTTGTGCTTCTTGGGTCTGTAACAGAATACTTTCATTAAATTTGGGAAATTTTTAGCCATATTTTGGCCATCACTTTTTAAAATACTGTTTCTGCTTATCTCTCTTTCTCAGTGTCTAAGACTCCAATTAAACATTGGTTGGACTTCTCTGTATTGCACCACATGTCTCTGGAGTTCTATTTAGCTTTCTTAATTTTCTGTTCTGTGTTCTTCAGATTGCAAAATTTCTGTTGATCTGCCTTCAGGTTTGTTCTTTTATTTTCCCTTCCTCTATCTTTAAACTACTCGTCAGATCACCAAGCACATTTTTTACTTAAAGAATCATGATTTTAAGCTCTAAATTTTCTATCTGGTTTGCTTTTATAATTTTCATTTCCATTAATATTATTCTGTTTACTTATTGATACCATAGTTTAAAATACCTATGATACATTTTTGTTAATTCTTTGAACATATTTATAACTTCTTTGAAGTCTTTGTCTTTTAAATCCACTTTGGAGGCCATTTGGAATCAGTTTCTTTGGATTGTGTTTTCTTTAGTATGGGTCATATTCAGTAATTTTTGGTTGAAATCTGCACATTGTAAATTATGCATTGTAGTGATTCTAAATTCCATGATGTTCTTTTGAGGATTCCTAACTTGCCTGAGCTTGAATTATTTATTCTCAATTAAGTATACTATGTCACAGATAATACCTCTACTCAGTTTTCTGCCTTTCAAATGTTGCTTTTTCAGCTGGTCAGACAGGATTATTCATTGCAATCACAAAGTTTACTCAACAGCCAAATATATGTACAAAACGTATACCCAGATTTTGGAGCTCACACTCTCTATGCTCCTCAGCGCTGAATTCTGGCCCCTGACACCTCAAGTCAACAGACTTCAGCTTCTTATAGTACAAGATTCTGCTCTAGATTGGGACAGCAGACCTTCAATGGAGCAGCAAATTTGCAAATCTCACATGATTCAGTTATGCCTTTCAACTTTATCCTGTTCTCTTTTTCCTGCTTGCTTAGTGGTCAGCTAGGGATCTGGGCACAGTCAATAAACTTTCTGGACCTCTGTTCCAGGATTTTCCCCCCAAATGTTCACCTGTTTTACAACACTGAGCTCCATCTGTATTCTGCCAACTCAACCTGGAAAGGACATGACTTAATGCCTCCAGAGCTAAGGGAGGTTGGGAGCACCTTAGGCAAAGAAGCCCATCTTGAAATTCTTGCATGGTTGTAATCATATCTTTCAAAACAAAGCAGCTATGGTTGCTGCCTGATTTTCATTGCTCTCCAGTGCCCTCAATGATTATTTTTAATGATATTTTACCAAGTTTTATAATTATAGCTGTAAGAGGTTTTGCAGAATGCTGTAATTACGACAAGTTCAAGCTTTCTTAGGAATATTTTTTAATAGTGTGATTTTTACAAATATTAATGATGTCTGATATATTATAGAAATTCAGTTAGTATTTGTTGGATAAATTAATAATGGCTACTTTCTTTTTAGATAGTACAATAAATTTACCTTTGTCTCTTGTTTGTGTTGAGTTCAGAGTATTAAAGGAAAGAAAACTGATACAAAAGTGTAGACATATAGCTTATCAGTAATATTAAGAGAGTAAACATATATTCAAATTGTCATTCTGACTCAAAACTTCAGAAGTATAACTCATTTTTGTCTATGAAACCTGATTTACCATTTTTTCATTAAAATTCAGAAAGAAGGAAGGATGAGGGAATAATAAAGGGTAAAACGATTATTTTCTAGGAAAACATTTAGTACAAATTTACAATAGTAATTCTATCAAATTAAAATCTTCAAATTTAAATTATTATTGAATATAAAATCCAAAACCAAGCTATAGGAATAATACTATCTTTACAGCTATTATAAATATTAATCATCAGGCTGTATACACTAAGTGCCTAACTATTGTGACTTGGAAGAAATGCAGTGTGAGTTTACAAAATGGTTGTTAGGCAGTAATGGCCATTTTAATGTGGAGTGCCTGAGAAAATCTTAGTAAAGGAAAATAAAATCCTTTAAATTTCCTGGCTAGCAGAGGCGGTGTAGTAGATGGAGAATAATTGTCATAGTCAGGCTCTATTAAAAGTATCTGTTTCCCATTGACTATCAAGATAAGTCTCTTAGCCTATCTGTGCCTTAGGAAAACATGATTATTGCCCCACATCATATACTCATTTTAAGGAGAAACATTGTAAAAACACCTGAGTATGCTTGGTATATGGTAAGGTTCTGACTATAATTGTTTTTCTTTTTTACAGAAGAGGATAAATATAATGTTTATTCTCCTTTGCTCTTCAAGTATTTTCTGGCGGAAGGAATCATCAATGGGCATACTTTGTTGGTTGCATCTGCAAAAGAAAACCCTGCTGACATTTTACAGGTATAGAATAGAGTATATTCTATATATTCAATATTGCATTTTGAACACTTTATGAAGAAATATTGTTTATATATATATATATGGAAGAAGAAAAAAGTGAAGGCGTATTAACAGAAATTTTGCAGTCTGAAGAATTCAGAACAGAAAATTTAAGAAAATTGAACAGAACTCCAGAGACATGAGGAGCAATATAGAAAGATTCAATCAATGTTTAATTGGAGTCTTAGACATTGAGAACAGAAAGAAGCAGAAATAATATTTAAAGAACTATTTCAAAATATACTAATGGGGCTATACATACATTTTTTTCTTAAAGAATGGTATCAGATTTTTTAAGCATATAGTTTCATTTTTAAATTAAGTGTTCTTGAACAATTTTTTAACTTAAAGTTTAAATCAGAAGTAGGGAAGAGGTGAATAAGCTTTTAAAAACTGACAACAAATAAACTTATAGTAATGATAATGACAGAACTCTAAGAAATCAGGTTTGATTCCTGGTCAGGGCACATGCCTAGGTCTCAGGTTCCGTCCCTGATCAGGGTGCCTGAGGCGGGTGGGGTGGGGGGGTTGGGTGGGGGGACAACCAGTCAGTGTTGCTCTCTCACATTAATGTTTCTCTCTCTCTTTCTCTCTCCTTCCCCTCCCCCTCTCTCTAAAATCAGTGAACATGTCCTCATGTGAGGATTAAAAAATTGTTTAATGATTTATTTTTAAACTATTCTAATTTGATCATCTTATATTTTAATGCAGCTCTATTCTTAATCTTGTCATTTTATTCCTTCATTTGTTTGTTTATTTTTAATCCTCACCCAAGGATATGTTTATTGATTTTAGAGAGGAATGAAGATAGATACAAATAGAGAGAGACAAACAGAGAGACATCAATTGTTTGCCTCTCCTATGTGCCCAGACCGGGAATAGAACCCACAACCTTTTTGTGCATGGGATGAACTCCAACCAACTGTGCCACCCTGCCCAGGCCTGTTATTTTATATTTCTTACATGTTTAATACATAATGGTAAAACAATATTTGATTTAAAAGAGTAATATGCTTGTCCTGGCCAGGTGGCTCAGTTAGTTGGACCAAAGGGTTGCAGGTTCCATCCCCGGAGAGGACACATACAGGAGGCAACCGATCGATGTTTCTCTCTCTCTTTTTCCCTCTCTCTCTCTCAAATCAATAAGTATATTTTAAATATGATAATATGCCATTCTGTTTTTTCTATTAAAATATTAAAAGTAGGCCCTGGCTGGTGTAGCTCAGTGGACTGAGTGCTGGCCTGCGAACAAAAGCGTCACCGGTTTGACTCCCAGTCAGGACACATGCCTGGGCTGCAGGCCAGGTCCCCAGTGGGGGATGCACGAGAGGCAACCACACATTAATGTTTCTCCCCCTCTCTTTCTCCCTTTCCCTCTCTCTAAAAATAAATAAAATCTTTAAATATATATATATTAAAAGTATTATTTTAACATATACATATTTTATATAGTCCAGTTGTTTATGTGTTTAGAATAGATTAGAAAAATATGGCTGATAAAAACTTAAATTATTTGTATTCTGCATAATACCAGTACACAAAGTTTTTAGCATCTCTGAGAAAAATAAACAAAATATTTTGGAATGTAAAATGGGATGTTGAATACTAATGTGGATGATTAAGTTTTTCTACATAGTATTCAGTCAGGATTCAGGTGCCCGACTCAGTTAGAATTATACTTAAAATTTTGTTTATATCAAACAGCCCATCAGTGAATGATGAAAACCAAGGCATTAACAATGTTTAGAGATGCAACATGGGGGGAACAAATGTTGCAATAGCTTAGTTTTAACTTTATGATATATAATTGGGGATTTCTGGAATCTCTAACCAAGGCAAATATTGCTGGTACAAGAAATGGAAAAAGACAATCTTGGAGACCATAATTATCTTAAAACTGTATATAACTACACACAAGTACAGGATAAAAAGCCCCTCAGCTGCCTAACATATATAACCACCCAGCAATTTATCCATCATCCTTTGATAACACATTCATGCCTATTGTCGTCTAAGCTCCTTCAGGAAAGCAGCATTAAGATGTGATGCTGAAAAACTGCACCCTTTAGAAAGTCCTATAGAACAACATATGTGATATTATTAAAGCTTTTAAAATACATGTGGTAAGTATTTTTCAGTTAACTTTGTTATTTAAAAGAATTTTCTCGATCATCTCAAATATAGTGATAAGTATTCTCTGTGAAAACCTTCTGTGGGATGTTTTCTAAAATATCAAAATTCACATTTTTATGTTAAAATATTTAAATATTTATCAGATAGTCTGATTTTTTATGAAATAAAAATTATTATTTTTGTTATTTATTTATTTTTTAATTATTTTATTATTGTTCAAGTACATTTGTCTGCATTTATGCCCCACCACCCCCCATCCCACTTCAGCCATCCCCGCCTCCCTCCCCTGATTCCACCCCCACTTGGTTTTATCCACAAGTCCCTTATAGTTGTTCCTGAACACCCTTCCACCCCTTTCCCCCATTTTCCCCTCACACCTACCCTCTGGTAACTGTCAGATTGTTTTTAATTTCAATGTTTCTGGTTATATTTTGCTTGCTTGTTTGTTTTATTAATTAGGTTCCACTTAAAGATGAGATCATATAGTATTTGTCTTTCATGACCTGGCTTATTTCACTTAGCATAATGCTCTCCAGTTCCATCTATGCTGTCGCAAAGGGTATAAGCTCCTTCTTTCTTTCTCCTGCAGAGTATTCCATTTTGTAAATGTACCATAGTTCTTGATCCATTCATTTACTGATGGGCACTTAGGTTGCTTCCAGCACTTGGCTATTGTAAATTGTGCTGCTATGAACATTGGAGTGCATAGCTTCTTATAAATCAGTGTTTCAGGGTTCTTAGTATATAATGCCAGCAGTGGAATTTCCTGCTCAAAAGGCAGTTCATTTTTAGTTTTCTAAGGAAATAAAAAATTACATATACACACATACACACACAAATATTTCCTTAGAAGTTGAAAATGCCAAGATTTTTCTATTATATCCTTTTTATGATTTCAACTATATGATATGCATTAATACTTAATGAATTAAAGTAAAATGATTCTTAGAAGTAAAGTTAAACACTATTCATTATATACTAAGGTCAGTTTTAAAACTTATTTTGAGTATTTTTTGGTGATGATATGCCCATAGGTAATATTCATGCAAAAATATATCTAATATCTAGAACAAAGGGTTAACTTTGCATTGAATTTATCAGGGTGACCTTGGTTAATTAAGTTATATAGGTTTCAGGTTCACAATTCTATAAAACATCACCTGTTTATTGTGTTGTGTGTTCCCACCCCACGTCAAGTCCCCTTCCATCACCATGTACTCCCCATTTTACTCTCTCCCCGCCCCCTTTTTCTCTGGTAATCACCATACTGTAGTCTGTGTCTATGAGTTGTGGGGTTTTTTTTTTTGCTTTATTATTTCACCTTTTTTATCCAGCCCCCCATACCTCCTCCCCCTGACAACTGTCAGTCTGTTCTCTGTATCTATGAGTCTATTTCTATTTTGTTTGTTAATTTATTTTGTTCATTAGATTTCACATATAATTGAAATCATAAGGTACTTGTCTTTCTCTGACTGCTTATTTCACCTAGCATAATACTCTTCAGGTTTATCCATTCAGTCGCAAAGGGTAAGATTTCCTTCGTTTTTATGGCTGAGTAATTAATATTCCACTGCGTAACACAGCTTTTTTATCCACTCATCTGCTGATAGGCACTTGGGTTGCTTCCATAGCTTGGCTATTTTAAATAATGTTTCAGTAAACATAAGGGTACATATATTTTTTTCAATTAGTGTTCAGATTTCTTTGGGTATATCCCCAGAAGTGAAATCCCTGGGTCATAAGGCAGTTCCATTTTTAATTTTTTGAGGAAATTCCATAATGTTTTTCACAGTGGCTGTACCAGTCTGCATTCCACCAGTGCACGAAGGTTCTCTTTTTCTCCACATCCTCTCCAGCACTTGTTGTTTGTTTATTTATTGATATAGCCATTCTGACAGGTATGATGTGATATCTCATTATGGTTTTAATTTGCATTTCTCTGGTAATTAGTGACACTGAGCAACTTTTCATATGTCTGTTGGCCATCTGTGTGTCCTCTTAGGCATCAGCCCCAGTTACAAAGTAGGAGACTAGAATTCTCTCTCGCTTTTTTTAAGATTTTATTTTATTTTTAGAGAGAAGGAAAGGGAGGGAATGAGAAGGAGAGAAACATTGCTGTGCAAGAAAAACATCAATTTGTTTCCTCTCGCACGCCCCCAACTGGGAACCTGGCCTGCAACCCAGGCATGTGTCCTGACTGGGAACCGAACTGGTGACCTTTAGATTCGCAGGCTGGCACTTAATCCACTGAACCACACCAGTCAGTGGTACAGTTAATTTAAGGAGCTTAAAAGTTGTATTTTTTAAATATGTACCCAGCATAAGAACATGCCTACTACAAGAGTGGTATAACTACATTGATGTTTACTAGAAGTTTATAATAAATGTTAATATCAAACATGATAGTAAATAATAGTTCAACTTTAAACTCAATTATGATAAACCTCATATTTAATATAGAGAAAAATATAATTGGAAATGAATTACTTTATGGTAATCCATAAGTCATAGAATAAGTAACAGTTCATTTAAAATGAACCATGTCATGTTTGATGAATGAGTACAGCAACAAGGTGTTTAGTGGTGAAGTACAAAAATTAAGACTAGCATCTTCAGAATTCTTTCTATGGACTGTAAAATCCATAAGTAAAAATTGAAGTTCTATCTTAATCATTTGAAAGCATTAATTTATATCCTGAAATAACAACCTTTGACCTAAATATTGAACTCATTTGTTAAAAATCTTGTTCATTGTACCATGTATCTTTGCTTTATTGGGTTCTTTGGTTATAAATGAGATCAGAGATACCAGTTAATTTAGAATTAGATGTAGCAGTATTGTTTGATGAACAACATAAAGTTCGAATTTCTATTAGAAAGATTTCCTTTTCTTCTTTCAATTTGGTGTCAAGATTAAGTCTGTGTTTGCTCTCTATCTGTTATTTACTGATCCTGGAACAAGAATTAGATTCTGGATCCGGTGAGTGGTCACTTGTTTGCTCCTAGTATATGGCAGTGCAGTCTGGTCTTTCTGAGCAAATAGAATACAGAACTATCTCAGATTTGTCTCGTTTTCCTTGTTCTGCCTAAAATGGAGACAGCTATAAGAATGAAGTTAAAGAAACGTACTTTGGTTGGCCAATTATGTTTTTGAATATTTTTTATTATACTCATCTCCAAAGTTATAATTTTAATATGTCATGCTACAAATAATTAAAAAGTATTTTCTGGCCCTTGTGTCATTCTGTTTTGCAAGCTGTATCGCATGCTCAATAAGAGCACATTTTCCCATGCATTTTTACTTTTTCTAGCTGATGTAATACTGTATTTCCCGTGAAAACTATTTTCTCACTGTGTATCTTTTTGTGTACACTATTGTCCATAGTGTAAGGACAAATATTAGAAGAGTCCTGTGAAGACAGGGCTGTAATCAGCATAGGTTACCTTCATTTCTTTGTCAACCTTTTACTTGTTCAGAAATTTATCAGAGTCTGTGTTTTTTAGTGTTTACTCTGAAATGCTAGCTGAGCCGGAAATTTGCTGTTTGACCCCAGGGGTTCACTTTTCCCCCCCTCGCTACTGATGAGAGCTTATTTAAAATTCTAAGTTCTCCTCTGGCAGCCACAGTTAGAGCCTCTTTGGCAAACTAAAGAGGCTAAGAAAAAATATGCAAAGGCTCAGTACTGCTTCCAGTGACCTACATTTGTAGCCAGTTTTTAAAAAATGGCATGTGCCTTATTTTTCAACAAGGAAATGAAAGGTCAGATAAAAATAGGAAAATAAAACCCAACTCTCAGTCACTGGCTACTGAGAACCATTTCTGATATAACATTAAATGAACACACATTTGGAACTGGTATTTGTACATCAGCTGACAAAAGAAAGGAATTTTGCATGCAGAACAGTAGCCTAAGTCATATGGCAAAAGTGCCATACTCTGTAAGATTTATCCACAAGAAGTGAAATGTATTCGGGATCTTGGCTTAGATTTTAAATTTCTGTGTTGCTGCTTAACTAGTGGCAGGACCTTGCACAAGTCACTTAACCTTTCCTTTTAAGATAGGGATAATACCCTTTCTATCTTATTCCAGACTTCCAAATTAAAAAATTAAATATCTGGAGGTTTTGCTTTCTATATCCTAAAGCATACTTATTCCACACCTCACATTTACTTACAAAAATTTTATTTTGAGCTCATAAAAAAAAAGAATGTGCTTTCTTCCTGATGGTTATTGCTATGCTCAAAAGAAACGTTAAACTCTTGGAACTGTTGCGTAGTGCTGTATCACTCTCTGAAAATAAGCCACGCAAGACCAGCATTGGGAATTTTAGAAATAGAGTTTTTTTGTTTCTTCTGAATACGTTCACAAAAAAAGTATTGCGAAGTATTCAGTCCTTCTTGGAGGCACACATGACTTGAAATTCTGAAAACCAGAGCTGTTGAAAGTATAAGTCAATACTTTTTACTTTTCATCAGCTCTCCACATTAACTATCCCATTAAATGAAATGGTAAAGGGTGCCGTGGAAGGAGAAAGGCAGTGCACCTTCAGGGGTCCTAGACTAAGCGAACAGTCTGTAAACGCGTCTCAGGCACGAAGGATAATGTGGCTGTGTGAGCAGCCTCAGAAGAGACGGGCTATTTGTCCAGCTAGTGTTGGGGTGGTTCTCTCAGTGGCCAGTCTTTCTCCTCTGAAATTTTAAGTTATGTTCAGCAAAAACCAGTCAGCAGTTGCAGAAAGTAGGCATAGTTCACCACATCCATGTTTTTATATTCCAGAATATTAATGACATCAGAGGTATTTGAAATGTACGTATTGTTTTTGTAAAATACACTTACTACTGTTGTGTGTGTGTCTAAAAGTCTGTGCCGGATTTCAGAAGCAAGGTAGATGGTATTAAATTGAACATGAATTCAAAATAGAAAGTAGATCTGAGACTAGGAAGCGAAACTCCTTACTTTTATGTTCTTAAAACAGATGATAACAAACAGGTTGCTGTAGAATTAAAGGAAGTCTATTTTATGCCTTTTACCCAGTACTCAGCAGAAAGAGAATCAGTTTTGTTCTATTAACATCAAATGTGCTACAGAATGTAATTTTCAAATTTAATAAAAGTAAAGTGATTTGCAGTTTCATTTAGTACCCCACATACTCTAAAGATTTTTGTTTGTGACATTTTCCATAGCTGGATTTATTCTAGGAAAAAAAAAGAATACAACATCAAACAAATAAAACCAGGAGCTTGCATGTTCTTGAGCTAGGAATTTAACTGATCTGGACCACTTAATGAAGATATGAAGATAAATGCCTAATTCTGTTCCTAATTCAGATTTCTTTGACTGAAACTTCAGAATATATCTTTTCCAACCATGTAAAAATTATATGACCTCAATTGAATAATTATAAGATTATTATCATTATCCTAAGTTTTAATTACATTTAGAAATATTTTAGTTATATCAAGTTTTTAGAAATTAATATAATTTACAAATTATAATCAACAGGGACAGTTAATACTTAGAGAATTTTGTAGGAATCCTCTGCCAGCATAACTCAAATATTATATAACCTGCTTATTTAATATATATATTTTATATGTCATGTTTTCTTAAAAACAGGTTAGTATACACCCTTATACAGTAAACATTTACTAAAGAGGATTATTGCACATGATCACACTAACTAAACCTGCTAATACCAGTGATTAAGTGGAGAATTTAGTCTGCGATTTAAAACATTTCACAAAATATATTCAATCAAGATATTTTCTGTCACAAGGGCCACATTGTTTATCATTCATTCTTTTTTCTATAACTAGAGATATAGATATGGACAAAGATAAATACATATGTATATGTGTATATATATACACATATACATATATGCACAATATATACATAATACATACACACATACTGCTTTTAACAGTGGTGATTACCTAATTAGTAGATGTCTTCATTTTAACTTATATTATCTCTCTGAGTATGAATTTTATTCGTTGTGCAGTCAGAGCCAGATCAGACATCAACAGCATTTAACAGAATGACTTTACTTTGTAAAGGAACCCAGAAAGGAAAACTCCAATTTTTATGACGAGAAATACTGATACCAACAGTGAATCCTTTTCTCTCCCTAGGGGAAAACATGGAGTTTCTTATTTTAAGCTTTTTTTCTATGAAATTTGTTTTGAAGTAAAAAAGAATGTTTTGAAGGAATAGATAGTGCAACTTTTATATTTTGACATATAAAACAGATAAATTCTGTATCTGAGTTGATACACGGAGGAAAGTTGGTAAAATTAATGTAAACCTCACGGACACTTGTTCTTAACAGCTTGAGCATTTTGAATTTTTTACTTCCGTGAGAAAATGACTATGGAAGCTAAAAATGTCACAGTGCCAAGACACCAACTGCATCCCCCTATAACTCCTTTTAAGTCGGTGCCATCAGTAAGCAGTCTGGAAAGCATGTGGCTGCCCTGGCCAAGACTTGGAGAGCTCCTGACTATGTTAGCGGGCATATTGCTAGCACCTCAATAAGCAATTGAAATTCACATGTACCTCATTTTCCCCACGTCACTACCGACTGCAGTGGGACTCCAGGATTAATTACACTTCTAAATTGCTTTAAGATCCTTCTATCACTCGTGCTCTTAAAAATATGATGGCTTAGAATGTAATATTTTAAAATGATTAGATTATGATTTGCATTTAATTGAAGATAGTCTTTTTCACTTATAGGTTGGCTTTTGTTTTTGTTTTTGTTTTTTTTTTGCTTAGTGCAACCCTTTTCCTTTATTTCTGAATTCTTCTAGTGCAGACATCCATTTCCTGTTCTGGTCTTCCCTCTAAGTCAAGAAAACTGAGAGATTTTCCAGGCTTCTCAACTCATTTCTGTTTCATGTGTTAAAGGGAAATGTGAAAGGTTCAAGGGTTTCATTTTTTATTTTCAGATACATGTAATTGGCATAGCTCCAGAATTAAAAGCATTATTTTTGTCAGTAGCTTAACTTGAAAGTTTAGTTAAAATAATATTTTAATAGTGATTCGCCCTTTCTTCTAATATCAATAATTTTGCCACCTTTATGATCAAGAAAAAAATATCTGAAATTACGCTAAGATGTTACCTATTGTGTCCTGAATTTAGTTTGTAATGCGGGTGGAAATAAATTAGTTCACAGATTACTAATATCATTACTAAACTCATTAAAATCTATGAGTTTTAAAAACATTTTTATGTAACATCACCTACACCCCCAGATTTCTGATGTACTCTGTGTCATCTACATTGCTGAATACTTTTAACAATTTGAAATCACCTCTCTCCCCATATACTATCATTTATTTTTAAAATTGTTTAAAATTTATGGATTTGAGAGAGAGGACGAGAGAGAAAGAGAAACATCGATTTGTTTTTTCACCTATTTATGCATTTGTTGGTGGTTTCTTGCATGTGCCCTGACTGGGGATCAAACCCTGCATCCTTGGAGTATTGGGACAACGCTCTAACCAACTGAGCTACCCAACCAGGGCTCCTCCCATTGCTTTTAAATATTTAACTGAAGATAGTGTGGAGGACATACTTTTTTTTTTAATATTTTATTTATTTATTTTTTAGAGAGGGAGAGAGAAGGAGAAGGAGCGAAACATCAATGTGTGGTTGCTTCTCACATGCCCCCAACTGGGGGCCTGGCTCTCAACCCAGGCATGTGCCCTAGACTGGGAATCAACCCATGACCCTTCGAATCATAGGCCGGTATTCAGCCACAGAGCTACACCAGCCAGGGCCGGGGGGCATACTTTATATGGATACTCAGGTTGAATATTTGGCATACTTTGTATTCACATTAAGATAATCAGTATCTTTGGACTTGTTTCTCTTTCAGAAAATAAATGTCCCCCCACAAAAAAAAAAACACCTCAAAATCAACAAAGTAATAAACTTACTGATACATGGATAATGCTTAAGTAGTATTAATTATACAGTTACCAAAGCCTGCAAGGATCAAAAGATTTTATTTTTAAGAAGGATTTCTCATGCTGCATGGATTATGCTGCTACATAATAGCTCAGTAGTACTTCTGCTGAATTGTAAAATAGCTTAGAGAGGAGTATGATGCCCATAGTTGTTGTAATGCATAGGTAATTAAGAGGGTGGGAGGTTAAGCTTCATTAACTGCTGAGGGATTGTATCTTGGGTTTTATTATGCCCTAGAGAACATAAAAAGTGAGAAGGGTCAAACTGTTGGAATCAGATTTTGCTTGTGCATCTGCCAAAACAAAGACCACAAAATAATATAGCAGTAAGCACAGAATGGCTTGAATCAAAAAGGGAAGAAATATATTTACAGCATCTTATCGATGAGGATAAATGTTTCTTATGAAAAGATAAATATACTTAAGTACTGGGGTATATTTTGGTATTGGAAGTGCGTAATGATTTAGTTTCATATGGTTTTTTAAGCAGAATAAACAGTTCCTTTTGTCTGAAGGTAGCGCCAGTTTCTTTATTGATGTTGTATTTCTAACCTGATTTGATTAAGTTAGGTAGAGACATTTTTTTACTTTCCAGCCTATCTTCTGTATAGAATTTATGAAGCCTACTTTTTATTTTTATTTATTCCTGATTCTTGTTACCCAATATATGGGAACTGCAAGGGCAATATTACATGGGGGAATGATCTAATATTGTTTCTTTTAGACAAGAATATGACAATACAGTATGTTCTATTGCAACAAATATTGTATTAAATAACTGAGGCGTCAGCTCATTTGCTTTAAAGGGCTAGACAGTAAATATTTTTGTGTTTGCAGGCTCTATGGTCTCTGTTACAACTAATCAGTTCTGTTATTGCATCACTAGAGCAGCCATAGACACTTCCTACACAAATGGGCATGATTGCGTTCCAATAAAACTTTATTTACAAAAACAGGTATCTGGTTGGATTTGGCCCTCAGGCCATAGCTAACTCATGGAGTGCTACAAAGCCACTAAGGTTTTCTCCTTTCTGTTTCCTATTGAATTGTTCAGTACCAATGTAGAAATTCTATTAAATGAATATATTGGTGTCTTTCTCAACTTTTTTTTGTGTTCCATTGAATCATATGTCTCTGTCTATCTTAGATGGACTTCATTGTTCTACTTTTATAACATCTTGGAGTCAGGTATTTAAGTCCTCTAATTTTTTCTTTTGCAAACTTGTTTTGGTTATCGTGGTTTTTTACATTTCCATATACATTTTAGATTCAACTTGTCAGTTTATGTGAGAAAGATTGCTAGAATTGTTCTTTTTTTCCCCAAGTGGCTTTTTTCTCTCTGTTTTGATTCTTGATAGTCTGTACTGCTCTCTTAAGATTCCTTAACCTATGGTCTATTCTTGTCTTCTCTCTATATTGTTATGAACTCATTTCCTTTGTTTTTGTTACAGTTATTTCAATGGAATTTTTGTTTGTAATGAATTAGGTTGTAATCCTTGATAAGATAAATTACACTTTCTATTTCAATAAAGTAAATACTTATTGGATATCCAAAAGTACAAGTTACTATTTTAAGTGAAGGCAACAGCAATAATAAAGATATGAAGGTATAAAGACAAGGGCATCTTGAATAAGCACGTACTGTCCACCCTGTAAGGCAGTAGTATGGAATAAAGTTCAAAGGGTAGTCAGACTTTTTGTGAGCTACTTAACGAGGTCACTGAGAGTGCTATGGGTCTATCCTGCCAGGAGCAGGAGAGGTCCTAACCAGTTTCACATGAGAGAAGGTAATTGCAGAGGAACAAAGTAAGGAGGAGGGAAAAGGTGAGAGAAAAGGAGAAAGGGGAGTGACAGAGGATGACCTGATTCAGTATACTTCGAGTGTGACAGGTAGTTGAACATTCAGGTAGAATATCCAAAAGGCAGTTAAAAACCTAGGCCCAGAATTTGGGAAATGATTGGAAATAGAGATTTGCTAGCCATCATTTCTTTCTCCATCAAACATTTGTTGAATGCCTACTATGTGCCCGAAACTACGTCATGTACTCTTTGTGTCCCTCCACCACCAAACTCATGTCCTTGTGTGCAAAATGTGTCCATTTCAACCTACTAGCCCCCAAACTCTTAACTTACTCCATCATCAGCTCTAAAGTGTAAAGCCTCATCTAAATATAACCTAAATCAGGTGTGGATGAAGTTTGAGGTATGATCTGTCCTGAGGCAAAATTCCTTTCCAGCAGTGAACCTGTTAAATCAGACAAGTTATGTCCTTCCAAATACATGGTGGGACAGGCATGGGATAGACATTGTCATTCTAAACGGGAGAAATCAGAAGGAAGGGGTGATGGATTCCAAGCAAGTCCAAAATTTAGCAAAGCAAATTCTACTAGATCTTACGGTTCATGAGTAAACTACTTCGTTCAATGTTCTGCCTTCTAGGCCCACTGAGGTGGCAACATCACCCCCACGTGGCCGGGCAGGGCACCACCTACATGACTATGCTGGGCTGCGTTTCCACCCTTTGAAGATGAGGTGGAGGCAGCCCTGACTCCCAGGCCTGTGTACTCTGGACCTGTCCTGGGAGTGGCAGCTCTGATGGTCTCTGAGCACATTCGGGCTCCTGAGTCCCTTCTCTTGCCAGATAACTCATGTTTGAAGCCAAATTGTTCAGTGGCAAATCCTGTAAAACCCAAAAAGTTCAACAGCTTAATTCCATCCTGTCTTGTCTGTTCCCTTTAGTTCAAACTGGCAGTGTTTCTACCAGTATAATTCCTCCTTTATTCCTAGCCCCTGTGGATATGGCTGACAAATTCATAATCTCTTTACCAAATCTCTTCACCAAGTGGTCATTCAACCATACCCTTAGTGTTCTAGCGTCCTCTTCAGAAACAATTGCTTTGTTTCTTTTATGTTTTTTTTTTTAATTTTTTGAATGTGAATAGGCTGAGATTTTTTTCAATTCAAATTCTGGTTCCTTTTTTGCTTAAATTCCTTCTTTAATTCATTTCTCTCTTTTTGTACTTTACTGTATGCAGTTATGAGAAACCAAGCCACTCCTTCAAAATTTTGCTTAGAAATCTCCTCAGCTAAAAATCCATTTTCATCACTCCCAAGTAGTACCATCCACAGAACACTAGAACACAGGCAAGCCAAATTATTTGCCACTTCATAACAAGGATTGCCTTTCCTCCAGTTCTGAATAATATGTTCCCCATTTCCATCTGAGATGTCACCAGAATCGCCCTCAAATTCTGTATTTCTAGCTGGCATCTCAAAACTCTTCCATCCTCTAGAATTATCCAATTCCAAAGCCACTTTCACATTTTAAGTATTTGTTAGCAGTGTCCCCCCCGCCCCACTCTTTTTGGTACCAAAATCTGTCTTAGTCAGCTTGTGCTGCCATAACAAAATATCACTGACTGGGTGGAGGGAGGTTTAAGGGGGTTAAATAGTCATAGAAAAAAATACAATACAATTTTTTTTAAATAAAAGAGAAAAACTAATTTATTTTCTCACATTTCTGGAGGCTAGGAAGTCTAAGATTGTGGTGCCAGCCAATTTACTTCCTGGTGAGGACTCTTTCTGGCTTGTAGATGACATAATGTGGTTAAGCGTCATGTCCCTAGAATCTTCCATCCCTCTACTCCAAATGGACTGCCTGTTCTCGAGGCAGCCTGCACAGGTGTTACTGGGGCCTTCCCCTCATCAGCCTCCCCTGACCGAGCTCCTGGTGGAACACACCTCTAATAACTTGAGAGTGAATGGAGATACAAGTCAGTGTGAGATTGCAGAGATTTTTCAACTTTCCATGTCTGAAAATGTCTTAGTTCTGCCCTCAAATTTAACAGTAGTTAGGTTAAATACAGAATACTAGGCCAGAAGTCACTTTTTCTCCAAAAAGTCCCAGTGTTGCTCTTGCAAAGTTTGATGGCATTCACACTCCTGCTAAGTTCCACCCAACCCCTGGAAGCTCTTCAGATACAGTGCTGTCTGCATTCTCCCTTATTCTGTAATGTCAGGATTATATGCTTGTGTGTGTGTCTATTTTCATCTCTAGCTTTAGTACTCAGTAGGACTGTGAATCTAAAGTCTCCTGTTTTTCATTTCTGGAAATTTCTCTTAGATAATTTCTTTGCTATTTTCCCCTGTTATCTCTGTTTCTCTGTCTAGAAATCATTTTACGGTGCAAATCTTCTGGACTAATTCTCTGTTTTCTTTTCTCCATCATTTTCTGTCTTTTTAAGGGGCAGTAAGTACAGCACCATATTGAAGACACTGAATGATAGAGCAGGACAAGTTAATTAATCTTTGTACTACAGTGTCTTCATCTATGACATGGGTTTAATAATAGTGCTTAATTCTTAAGATTGTTTTAAGTATTAAATTTTTTAATCGTATAAAGAGCTTAGAACAGTGCCTGGCAGTTGGAAAGCACTTTGAAGCATGTTAGCTACTGTGATTTTTTTCATTAATCTTCTGGTGCTTCTGGTCAATTTTTTTAAGTCTGCTCTTATACTTTAATTACCAGAAACACATTTTTTTATAATTGTTTCCTCTTATTGAAGTATTTTCTTTTTTATTTACCATCTCATAGACAATGCTTTTTAAATTATTTTTGTAGCTTATAGCTACTTCTGGTGGTGTTTTTATTTCCTGCTTGTTATCTTGGTCTTTGAATTCCATATTGGATGCTTTTCTCAAATATCTGATCATTCTGGGCTGTCCTTGGATATTGACGAGTGAGGGACTAGAAAGCTGTTTGAAGTGCTGTATGTTTGAACATGAAACTTGTGGTCTGGTAGACTTACTGCAGACTTAGCTAGAAGTGTCTCTCTACAGGTCTTCTCTCTTAATTTTGTCGACTTCCCCAGGGAGGAATCTAATCTCCCAATCTCCTGCATGTTCCGCTTAAGGATGGCTTCTGGCCTCCTGAGAGCCTAGCAGTGAGAGCCAGCTGCGTCTGTGTGCTTGAGGCAAAGGAAGTTGTCTTGCTTTTCTGTCTGAAGATTTCAGTGAGTTAGCCTGTCTTCCATATGAGGTCTCACCCCTGCCCTCTGCAGTGCTCCTGCTTCCAAAGTTTGTCTGATTTGAACTCTTCATTTCTCTTGCACAGTGGGGAAGGAGTAGTGTCCTGGCTCTCCGGGAGAAATAAGGGATTGGCGGAGGGTGAGGGAGCACTTATTGTTCCTTCTAAAGATTTTCAACTGTATATTTCTGTTTTCACACAAGAGTGTTACTGCTTCCTTCCTGCAATATGTCAGATGTTGACGCTTTTTAAAGCCAAGTGGTAGAAACTGGGTTATTATATTTTTCTCTATATGTCTCTATTGTTTTGGGGTGTTTATATACCTCAGGAAAAATAATTTGAGATGAAAAAAATATATATTATAAAGAATGTTTATCCTTGGGCAGCAGACAACTAAAGGTTCAACAGTGGGAAGTGATAAAATGAATATTAGTTAAGCTATATAATATAACATGCAGCCATTAAAAATTGTATGTTGAAAAAGAATCAAATGTGGGAATGCTCACAATATCATAATCTTAGAATATAAATAATGCATGTTATAATATGCAAATAAGCGAGATGCATTTTATAAAAAAATATCAAAGACTGGAGGGAAGTACTCAAATATGTTCCGAGTTATTATTTCTGGGTGGTAGGTTAATAGCTTATTGTTTTCTCTTTTGGATGTTTCTGTATCTCACAATTTTCTATACTGAACATTGACCACTTTTTAAGTCAACAGCTATTCAATATCTATTGATTTTGATAAGGATATTTGGGTACTGTTTTTATAAGTTAAAAAGTTATAGTGAAAAAATATTGTGTTGGGTTTTGACACATATATCGGTCTTAGAGATAACCACTAGAAAATTGTTTTAAAAAACATTTAGCTTTTGTTTACCTTGTTCCATAAAAGATTTGAATCAGTTTGTAAGAAATCATATTATAAAAGGTATGTATTAAAGAGTTGAAGGAATCAGAAAAAATTAATAGAGTTAGAGATGAGATACACAGAAAACAGTGCCTAAGCAAAAAAGGCAATCCATGAGCTGTCGGGTGATGAATTGTGCATGAGTTGTGGGGAGAGGGGGCTAGACGAGGAGGCATAGAACGTTGTTAAGTATTGAGAAATAAAACACTCTCCTGATTTTAACTTTGAACAAATAAGTTGTGATGCTTCTTCAAAATCCCAGTTGAGAGAAATATGAAGAGTATTTTGATGATTATAAAGCCTCAGAGTGAACAATTTAAATTGCTAGGTGAATAATTACATACATTTTAAAAATTTTCCTAGACCAGCACTGGATGAATAGAATTTTCTGTGATGTTGAAAATGTTCACCACCTGCATTGCCCTATGGAACAGACATTGGCAGCATGTGGAGCACTTTAAATGTGGCTAGTGCATGAGACGCTTGAATTTCGGTAGTCACATGTTGATAGTCACACGTAACATAATTCTAGACCAGTGGTTGTGTAAATGATGCTGATGTGTTTTTATTCCTGAAATTAACAAAACTAATTCAGATCATGAATGTTTTACTTGATATCTAATATCTTTTTGGGAGGAAAAACTGTAGAAAACTGCACATGAAAATAGATAGGTGTGGCAAGTTGGATATACATTCATTGAATGTCAGTTTTTATAATATCTTATTTGTTTTTCATTTTCTTGTTTTAGAAGTAAAATTAGCTGTTCTTCACCTGAGGATAGGACTGTAGGTCAGAGGAAAGGGTGGAGAATCTCCAGAGTTGTGTTTTATCATCCCAAAAGTTTTGTGCTTTCCTCCCACAGGGCAACACAAAATATTAATGGGATTATATTATATCTATGTGAATGTATACAGACAGGAAAATAATTGAAAACCAGTAATCTAAAATAATTTACTATAAAAAAGTTTATATATTTAATTTAGAAGTAGAATGATTGCCAGTCAAACAATATGTATAAAAAGACAGTTTTTCTATGTTTGAAATGTTCTAAACAGAACATGCAATTAGTTCTTTTATGGCAAAGCTATGGGTGTTTATTTCTCTATTATCCCTCTCTGTCCAAATGTTTCCTAAATATTAGCAAGAATTGTTGTATATGGAGATTTGGGGTTAAGGTATGAGAGTACTAAATATGTATCATATGCTTTCCTACATTATCAAACAAAAAAATAATTTAAAATACTCCAAAAAATCAGTTGTTCTGAACAAAACAAAAATCAGGGCCCATCCTGATGCCATAAATTTCTAAAGTCCATGGCCAAATAAGTCTTCATTAGGTTCAGTTCCTACCTTTATTCTCATACCTAGAAAAACCAATGAATTAGCATAATTTTAAGAAATAATTAGGACTGGTAGTCTCAAACTAAGGCAAATATTTCCGAAAGCAACACTGAATTGGGTGTATAATTTAAACCCTAATAGTAAACCACATCCCAAATGGGAATAAAATACTCACTGAACACAGGACATTGGCATTTACAGAAATCTCATAAGAAGATTAAGAGCCTTAGTCTTCTAGAAGAGAAAAGATGGCATAACTTTGCCTAAGTCTCATAACATGAATGAATGTACGGGAAAATGGGCAGAAATCAAAATACTCAGCCCTCAAACTATAGCTAGAGGAAAAACTCACTCTGGAAGAAAACTTCATCCAAGAACAGAAGGCAATTGCTCCATAAGAGATTTATGGAAAAGTTTAATGAATCAGAACATGAGTTCAATAAAATAATATTGAAAATAGATAAGAAAACCTGAGAAGTAGATAAAAAGGATAATTGTAGAATTAAAAATAAAAGTCGACTTAAATATTATTACCCAATATAGTAGCAACAAGGAACAGGCTTGTGATAGTCACAGTGAAGTTAGAGAAAAGAGACTAAAACAAGTGAGAATATAATTACAATGTGGAAAAATTTTTATTTAAATTAAGTAGTCAGGAACTACTGTATTGGATAGCACAAGTGTAGAACATTTCCAACATCACAGAAAATTCTCTTGGTAAGTGTTGGTCTAGAAGATGGGAAAACATTTATTCATCTAACATTTTAATTGTTTACTGTGTGATTTTTGTAACTGTCGATGATACACAAAGGTATTTTCTGTTTCATTGGGGAATGGAAAAATAATTTTAAACCTGAGACATGAAAATATTTTACTTCAAATTCAGAATCTTCAATTAAAGGGGCATCTAGTTTACAAGGGGGAGAGAATACAAAGCAGTACCCCCACGTAAGTTTAGTCTTTTAAGCTGTTGAACTACAAAGATAAAAGAAAAATTGTTCAGGTGTTCAGAAAGGAAAGGCGAATCTACAAGGGTGGAATTCTTCAGACTTCCCCACAGCACCATTTTTTTTGTCCAAAGACAGTAAAGAAATATCTACCAACTTCTAAGCAAATTAAAATATTAGGAAATATAATGTGCAACCAAAATGTTAGCTAAGTAAAAATGTATCTCATTTATTTCCTCAAGGAGAGCTTCATGGACTATCCTCTTTAAAGTAACACCACCTTCCATTACTCTGTGTTCCTTTCCTGTTTTTACTTCAAGTTCATGTTACTATTCTAGGATGTAACTCCATGAAAGCAAAGACTTTATTTTGTTCACTGCTCTGTGCCTTGTACCCTCCCGACACTGTTAAATAAGTGCAGGTATCAATGAAGAGAACTCAAGAACAGTGGGACAGCAGCGAAGGGACTAATGAGGAACTCATTCAACAAAAGCCTTGCTTGCAAACTAGAATGTAAATGCTGTAACCTTGACAACATAGAAATAATAGGGAAACTACTAAACTTGGGGGCCCAGGGGTTTTGAGAAAGCATTTTAAGTGCAAATTTCCTCACTTTTTATAGGAGGAAAGGAGGGAGGTCCTGATTTTGTTGAAAACTGAAACATGTGAAGAGGAGCATGATGACTCCAACATCTTTATAATGGGGCTTCATAATCCCATTTCTCAATTGAGAGAATATGTTAAGAAATAATATTTATTGAAATAATCAATCAGTTCAACAATTCTTTCCATTTTACTTTGTTGTTTTCTTTTAGAAATTAAAGTACAAAAATTTTTACTAATTTTTTAAAAAGATTTTATTTATTTATTTTTAGAGAGAGAGGAAGGGAGGAAGAGAGGGAAAGAAACATCAGTGTGTGAGAGATACATTGATTAGTTGCCTCTCACATGCCCCCACTGGGGATCTGGCCCACAACGCAGGCACATGCCCTGACTGGGCATCAAACTGGCGACCCTTTGGTTCACAAGCCAACACACTCAATCCACTGAGCCACACCAGCCAGGGCTAAGGTACAAAATTATTAATAGCACTATATCATATACTGCTTTCACAGAAGGATTTTGTGTAATATACCTATCTATAGATAGATAGATCTATAGATAGATACAGATAGATATAGAAAGATATAGATAGGTATGCTTTTACAGAATGATTTTGTATAATATACCTATCTATATCTATCTATCTGTAGATCTATCTATCTAGATCTATAGTATATGGTAAAGTGCTATTAATAATTTTGTACCTTAGCCCTGGCTGGTGTGGCTCAGTGGATTGAGTGTGTTGGCTTGTGAACCAAAGGGTCGCCAGTTTGATGCCCAGTCAGGGCACGTGCCTGCGTTGTGAGCCAGGTCCCCAATGGGGGCATGTGAGAGGCAACTAATCAATGTATCTCTCACACACCAGTGTTTCTCTCCCACTCTTCCTCCCTTCCTCTCTCTCTAAAAATAAATCTATCTATAGATAGATAGATAGATATGTATACAAGGTCTGTCCAAAAAAAAGTCCAGCCATTGTTAATATAATGAGAATGATTTGTGCAGCCAAGGAGAGTGGACTGCAATGTGCATGTATGAACAATGGTGACTTCACTGAACTAGTCAGTGGGGGTGATAGACACCACTGAGTGAGCGTGTGTACTGTGTGGCCATCACATCCAGTGTGACTGAGTGAGTACAGCAATGGGTCTGCATCAGATTTTGCCTTAAGCTTGAACATTCCTCCATGGAAACTATTCAGATGATTCAGAAGGCCTCACCTGTGGGCAACTGGTGATTGACAGCTTCATCACAACAATGCGTCTGCTCGTGCATCGAGTCTCATGCAGAGTTTTTTGACGAAACATCAAATCACCAGGTGACTGAGCCTCCCTACAGCCCAGATTTGTTGCCCTGCTACTTCTGGCTTTTCCCAAAACTAAAATCATCTTTGAAAGAGAAGAGATTTCAGACAGTCCATAGGTTCAGGAAAATACTGTGGGCCAATTGATGGTGCATGAGAGAACTGTGTGAGGTCACAAGGTGCCTACTTTGAAGGGGACTGAGGCATCATTATCCTATGTACAGTGTTTCTTGTATCTTGTATCTTCTTCAATAAATATCTCTATTTTTCATATCATGTGGCTGGATGCCGCCCAGACAGACCTTGTGTGCCATGAATGTTGTTTACTTAACGTTAATGATTATTGTGGGAGAGCGTGGCTTTTTAAATTTTTTTAACACTATACCTTTGTCAGACTACAATATTACTGAGTGTCCCTAAGATTGAAAAGCCATGTTAATCCAAATATTTGTACTATTATCTGGTATTGACAGTCCAAATGTGTGGCCCTGAGTAATGGTTAAGACAATTATTTTACTGAATTCTTATAATTAAGCACTTATTGAGTGCTTAATATGCAGCATGCACTATTCTCTATATTTTATATTTTTAAGTTATTTATTCCTTACAACAATCCAGTGAAGTAAATACATTGTTCTTCACTGTTCAAGTGATGAATGGAAACAGAGAGAAGTCCCATAGGTGTGTAACATAACCACACGTAAAGCTACTAGTACATAAAGTCAAGATTTGGTCCTAAACAGTTCAGTATTCTGTATTGTACTATATACCTCGCAAATATTTGCTTCCATCAGAAAAAGAAGTTACTTTCTATTTTGTAAGATACATATGCCGTAGTTAGGAATGATGGATTCATAGCTTAAATGATATAACTAGTTTCTAATACTGGCATAAATTAAAGTGTGAATCTATTTGGAGGTCTTTTAGGAGGTGACTGAAATATATGATGCTTAGTATGTTTTCCAGCTGATTAGTTGACTTGATTCTAAGTATAAATAAATCTGGTCCTGAAAAGCAAAAGCTGAAATTTAGACTATTAATGATATAGTACAACATTATGTTTATTAATCTAGTACCCCACATTATCTTTATGATTCTGGCTAATAAAAGATACAGTTATTGTATCAGCTTTCCTACTCTAGGAAACTTATATACTTTTTTCTTTGCATTATTTCTATAGTACATTTTCATCAAAAATAAAGTCTTCTATGTTTTTTGTAGTCACTCAGTAGGTCAGCTTCCCCCCAAAAAAGGTAAAATTGGAATGCATCATCTCTTCATTTAATCAGAGATTTTAAATTTTGCTTTTATTGTTTAAAGAAGAGGCAGAAGCTTGCAGGTGCAAAACTAATGTTTGCTGTGGACAAAATAAATGTCTTTATTCCTAGCTATTTTTTCACCCAGTATTTTAGTGAACGAGTTTTTTGAATTCTAGAATTATAAACAGATTGCACACAACCTTTAGCAATATAAGGCAAACATAACAATAATCGCATATAATATGTAATGCTGACTTGAGACTCTAAGTGTACACATACATTTAAAACGTAAGCACAGCTTCTTGTTGCAATAGCAGTTGATCTTGGTTACTATAAAAATTTGAATTTTTTATCTAAATTCTATTTACTCCTTTTCTCTTGTTTTAGGTTTCTTTTGTTATAACTTTATACTTAAACCAATTTTAAGGCATCAATTTTTACTACCTTGAAATATTCTAGTATTGGTAATATTATTTAAGAAAATTATCATAGTTTTTACCACACATGCTCAGTAATGTATCGTTCTGTTTTCTCAGGAACTTCCTGCACCGTTACTTGATGATAATTGTAAAAAAGAATTTGATGAAGATGCGGGGGATCATAAAGCACCGGACTCTAACATTAAGATGAAAATAGCTTGGCGTTATCAGCTGTTACCCAAGATGGAGGCAAGTCAACATACAAGCTATTTCTAAAATTTTCAAATGCATCTGTTTTCATTTTATGGAATCTCTTGTATAACTGTTATCTTTAAGTGCAATACAATGTGTATTTGTTTATTTAAATAGATATTTATAGCATATTTGATCAAGATGACATATTTCTTAAAAATAAAATTATGACAAATTGGGATTTTTTTAAACCAAAGTAGATTATTTCATTTGTCCCATAATCTTCATATAGAATCTTTTAATCTAAGGTTTCAAGCCAGAGTAAGTGAACTAACAAAGCCATATTTTTCTTTTTATTTTTTATTGCATTTATTGAGGTGATATTTCTTAATAAAATCATACAGGTTTCAAGTGTACAATTCTACACTACATCATCTGTATATTGTGTTGTGTGTTCACCACCCCAAGTCAAGTCTCCTTCCATCATCATTTATCCCCACTTCACCCTCTACTGTCTCCCCCCAGCCCCCTTCCCCTCTGGTAATACCATGAATTATTTTGTTTGTTTTTGCTTAATCCCTTCTCCTATCCACCCAACCCCCTAAACTCCCTCCCTCTGACAGCTCTCTGAGTTCTCTGTATCTGTGAGTCTGTTTTTATTATTTGTTAGTTTATTTTGTTCATTAGATTCCATGTATAAGTAAAATCATATGGTACTTGTCTTTCTCTGACTGGCTTATTTCACCTAGCATAATGCTCTCTGGGTCTGTTCATGCTGTCACAAAGGATAAGATATCCTGATTTATTTATTTTTTATTTTTTTATGGCCCAGTAGTGCTCCATTGTGTAAATGTACTGCTGCTTTCTTAATCCACCAATCTACTGATGGGCATTTGGGCTGCTTCCAAATCCTGGCTCTTGTAGTTAGTGCCATAGTGATCATAGTGCTACAGTAATCATAGGTGCATATATTCTTCTGGATTAATATTTCAGATTTCTTTGGATATGTTCCCAGAAGTGTAATCACTGGGTTATAAGGCAGTTGCAGTTTTAATACTTTGAGGAAACTCCATGCTGGTTTCCACAGTGGCTGTACCAATCTGCATTCCCAGCAACAGTGCATGAAGGTTCCCCTTTCTCCATATCCTTGCCAACACTTATCGTTTGTTGATTTATTGATGGTAGCCATTCTAACAAGTGAAGTGGTGTGGCATTGTGGTTTTAATTTGCATTTCTCTGATGATGAGTGATGTTGAGCGTCTTCTCGTATGTATATTGGCCATCCGTAAGTCCTCTTTGGAGAAGTGTCTATTCAGTTCCTTTGCCCTTTTTTAAATTGGATTGTTTGATTTTTTGGTGCTAAGTCTTCTGAGTTCTTTGTAAATTTTGAATATTAACCCCTTATCATGTATATCATGACAAGTATGTTCTCCCATTCAGTGGGTTGTCTTCTCATTTTGTCAGTGGTTTCCTTTACTGTGGAAAACCTTTTTAGTTTGATATAGTAACATTTGTATAGTTTTTATTTTGTTTCTCTTGCCTGAGGAGATATATCAAAAAAAATATATTGCTATGATAAGCATCTGAGATTTAACTGCCTGTGTTTTCTTCTAGGATTTTTATGGTTTTGAGTCTTACATTTAAGTTTTTCATCTATTTTGAGTTTATTCTTGTGTATGGTGTGAGGAGATGGTCTTGTTTCATTTTTATTTTGCATGTATCTGTCCAATTTTCCCAAAACCATTTATTGAATATACTGTCTTTGCTTGTATATGCTTGCCTCCTATGTCATGCTCCATTATGTATGTTTGCCTCCTTTGTCAAATATTAATTGACCATAAAGGCATAGGTTTATTTCTGGGTTCTCTATTCTGTTCCATTGATCTACATGTCTGTTTTTATGTCAGTACCATACTGTT